>NC_066370.1:24783513-24826013 GCF_013377495.2 Cygnus atratus | reverse complement strand
ACTGTCCAACGGACTAAGTCGTGATAGAACATAGGATTATTTTAAAATGGGTGCTAATTGTGATGTTTGTAAATGTTTGTGATGCTTGACGTGCTTTTCGTTTTCAGGATGTTTTTTCTTTTATTTTTGAGTTACTGCACTTCCATCCAGTGTCTGTGACTCCCTTTCTCTTTTAGATGTGTCTTTGAAAATTATGTTTAAAGAATACTCATCTCTTTGTGGGAGAAAATAAAGCAGTAATTCAAGTGTAAACTCTCACTCTTTTTAATTAATCTGTGTTATCTCTTGTTGTGTGGTCATTTATTTCTAGCCAATCCAGCTTGAGCTGCAGCTGTCCAAGAGCAATTTCTAATGTGTTGAGAGATTTGTTTTCAAGAACCTGGATTTATCTGATATTATTTATATAGAGAGACTAGGCTTTTGGTAGTATCATCTACCAGAAATATAAAACTGTGATAAAAGATAAATGAAAAATTCATTATTAGAAGCTAAATATTAACAACTTTTTTTTTTTTTTTTTAAGCAGGACGCATCCGTCCTACCTTTAATTTTGGGCTATCATTTTTCCTATAACACTTAGAAGGATTGTCTTCCTCGGTTTGAATTCAGCTCAAAGATTTGTAATCAGAATTATTTTCAAAGGGTACATTTATAAAAATACATAAACTTGTACAATAATGACCGTGTAAATAAGTTGATGCAAAAATCCATTCTGTCAACTCTTCTATCCATGAACATGTTGATTTTTGTGTATGATTGCTATTATATTTCATTGAGAATAGAAATACAAGATATTACAGACTGCTGCTAAATGAATGGGTAGGTGGTAATTTTTTAGCCATTAATGTGTGTGTGGATACAGTATTATTTATATTTTCCTCTCTCTTAAAGAATTCATGCAGACTTTACAACTGCCTGAGTTTGACATTTTCAGTAATTTTTTCTTTTTTTAAGAGACCTGGATCTGCCAATTTTTAAATCTTGTTTACAACTCTGTGTATTTCTTGTGCATAGTTAACCCATGTGCTGTATCCACTTCCAGTATGAAGGCCATTTCCCTTGCTTTTCATCAATAATCTTCACTGAAATTGATACGTTATGTTTTACGGTCCTTTAAAGGAGCACTTGCTACTGCAATATGCAAAACGGTTTGAATACGGAATGAAAATCGCTGACATATGTTGGAGCTATATGTGGCTATTTGCCACAGACATTGGCTGCTGCCTTTGATTTTGTTCCAGTAAGCCATTGTTACTTATATCTGAAATTTTCTTTTGGGAATGTTCTAAAGAAAGCTGCATTTTTTCCTGACCACCTTGCATATAATGGTTCCCTGAAGATATTGTGGTAACCCGTGTCTCTCGTGGAAAAAAAACCTAGTTAAGTGGGAGTGGATACAGGGAATGTGTGATTAAAGTTAACAAATCCAAGCGCTTTAATGACCTTTTATGTCCTGGATGAGAGATGGAAAAGGATTTTCTGAATCCTCTGCTCTTGAGATATGGCACATGTCAAAGTGCCTATTATGACTAGGGACAATATAATGCGTTCTCCCTTTTGATCTCAATTTGTTTAAGAAAATTCAGTTGGACGAAAAGCATGTAGTCAAAACACTCCTTAACAGAAAATTCTAACGTTGCCTGAAGTTGCTCAGCAGCTGTAGAGCTGTGACTTTAGAGCTGTGCCAACGATCTTGCCTTTCCCCTCTGAAAGGCTCTGAATTTCAGTGACTGGGCTATCTCATTGCCTTCTGTTGTCTTTCTGCCCCGGTTTGGATAGCTCGGCAGCCTTGGGGTACCAGGAGTGGACAGGGTGGTCTGTGCGGCTCGGGAAAGTTTTCCAGACCTTTCTGTCGGGGTACAGATGTTTCCTCCCAGCTCTGACTGGGAGAGCCTTCTTCCACGGAAAGATCCTGCTTGATTATCTCCTCGGTGCAGTGGCTGTCTTGCTAGTTAAGCCGTACTTTTCATCATTAGTCTTATTCTTCCTGAGGCCTTTACATACCTTAAAGGCTAAAATGGCTTTTTTGGCTTCTTTTTTTTTTTTTTTTCCCTGATAATGATTGCCCTTTCATAGTTTTTCATGTTCCTTATGCTGGCTTTTTTCTTTTTTTTTTTTTTTTGTATGGAAGTGCCAAAAGCATCTGTGTATTTGATGGACAGATATTGTTATTATCCCATGCTTTACATGATTTTTTCCACTTCTAATTCATGTACATCGTGCTTTGATAATTGCGTAGGTCTGACAACATCTAAGATCAAGATTTTTGTTATGCTCAATTCTATTTCAGTAGTAACATGGAACATGTCAGTAATTTGCATTAGACTGTAACTAATGTGTGTTGATGAGAGGTCCATAAAAGAGCATAAAAATTCTTAGGAAACAGAATATGGGCAGTTTCTCGAGCTTACAATGTTTTCTGTTCCTCTTAGGCTACTTACGTAAAGTTTAAAAAACAAACAAGCAAACAAAAAAGCAACATCAGCAACAAACGAACAAACCAAACAAGCACCAGGTTTTTGCAATAAAAAATTAGACTATTAGACTGCAAGCAGCCTGACAGTTTCCCAGATTTTTTCTTTTTTTTTCAGTTCCGTCCTATGTAATAGTAGGAGTGTAAAACTGCTCTGTCAATATAATACAAATTTGATGTGTTCCACTCTTAGCTGCTGATCATTTTCCTACAGCTAGCGCATCAGCTGGATAGTTGTAAAAACAAATCATCGTTTCCCCATTGTATTTAACAGGAAGGTAGTTATGGGTAGGAGGCAAGCTGGGAAACACCTCCCTTGTTTGTGGAGTAAACAGCGTCGGTGCCATCTCGTGCACTTTCCCAATTTATCCTTTTTCACAGTTTATCAAGAAATCATTCTTTTTTATTTTTTGGAGCAGGTAGATCTACATTAGGTCAGAACAGTGGTCCTGCCATAGCCTGTATCTGTGCATTACCGATTGATTGTATCAGAGAAGAAACACCACATCAGAAATACCATTTAGCATCCAGTCATTTCTGCTGATTAATGTCTGAAAATGCAGGGGTATAAATCAAGTAATGCTGGGCATGCTTGTTACATTTCTCTGTTACTAATTCATGTTGTGAATTCTTCTGTTGTTTTGTTTGTTTGTTTTAATGAGGAAAAAATGTTCCTCTGTCAGTTTTGAATTTGTCAACCTCAAATTCATTCTGTTTGCTCTGTCTTTTGTATGAAAAAGAAGACAGTTACAAGTTCTCAGTCTTCTTTAATTTTATTTTATTTTCTAATATTGCATGCCCTTATGAGGTGTTCTGTAATACAAATAAGTTCTTCATTTTCACTTCCTTTGGTAATTATTATTTTTTTAATCTCCTAATGAGAAAGGGATGACTCAAAAGGAATGCCTCCGTTCCTATGCTAAACAAACATGTCACACAATCTTTTTCATAATTTGATCAAACTCTATTTAAAAGATAGGCAGGGGTTAGGGTTCTTTGTTGCTCTCTCCCTGTTGAGATAGATTTACTAGAATTGGGATGTATAATATTTCAGGTGAAGGCAGGCCACTGACTTACAGAATATATTAAAATGAAATTATACATCTATCCCCTTTGTTTAATTTTTTTCATTTCTTCCTTGTCTTTTCTCATTACTGATATACATTGAGGTCTCCTTTTAGCTGTCCACAATGATGCCTAAACTATTTTTTTTCCTGAATTGATAGTACGCTTTGAGAACACAATAAGGCGAGTGAGAAGTTCTCTCCAATCTGCATTACTCTGTATTTATCAGCATTACATTTTATGCTGTTCTGTGCTGCTATTACCACTTGATCTGGTTAAGGCTTTCAGCCTCCTGTACCCCTAAATAATGCGTTTACCTGTAGATGCAGTAGAATGCCGTCATTCGGCGTCTCCCCAGATCGCTGCTGAGGCTGTAAGCCCAGCCTACGTTTTAATGTGGAACAGGAGTAATTGCTGGTGCTGTGAGACGTGGCCTGGTTGTTTTGTGCCTTGCTGACTGCTTTTCTCATGTAGCACTTTAATTAAAGCTTTTGGCACTTCAGCGAGAACATCAGCTTGTCTTTTTGAGCTAACGTATGAGCATATTTGAGGAGATTCAGTGGACTCACGAGGCAACGTTTGTCCGTGAAGGCGCCATTTAGACAGCAGAGCAGTGTGGGGTTGTCCTTTTGCTCTGGAGGAGCCTCTCCTCTCTGCAGGACCCCGTCCATTTCACAGAACGGTCACTGCCAACAAGTAGTCTTTGGAAGAGTTGCCTCAGTCTGGACGGTGCAGGTGCCCTCGGATAACGCCCACCCACCCCTCTTCAGCTGGAGCTTCTGGTGGCCCAGCCTCCGCTGCCATTTCTCAGTCCAGAGCTCCCGTCTGCCAGCCCCATCTGGCACAAAAAAACCCCCACGACCCAACAACCACAAAACTTTGCAGTTTTGTATCACTGTAAAACAATTCTCTCCTTCATCCCAGCTAACCAAATCCTTGGGCATTTTGCTCGGCTGGACTCAGTCAGCTCCTGTCAGCTCAGTCCGTGAGCCCCGGCGTCCCGACGCGCCGCCTCCCGCTGCTCTGCCAGCCCCGTGCGTGGGCCCGCGCAAGTCGGCGAGCGCAGGTAAGGCTGCGTCTCCTGAACTGCACGGAGAGTTGGTTAGCTTTGGTCAAAACCAGTCTTTGTCCTGAACCCTTCCTGTGGTTCTGAGTGGAAAAGCAAAAATCAAGCTGAGAACGTGCAGCGGAATCACTTGATAAAGCCTCTAAAAGAGTCCTGGTTGCAGTGATGCTGAGGTGTTTCTGCTATACTCTGTCTTCCCAACTTTCCTTTTTCTGGAATTCATTGCAACAGTTTGCTGTTGGTTTTTGACCTACTTTGTATCTATTCTCAATTGTTTTGGATGGCCCACTCTTCCAACAGCTAGGGAACTTAAGTTTGGGTCATTTTATTATTATTATTACACTTTTTTTTGAGCTCTGCAGGTGTTGGGAATGACCAGAGGAATGTCCCCAGGAACGTAACTGATGATAAGCTGGAGCAGAAATAAGACGATGGATTTGTGTTCAGCTTCCAGAGTCATATATGGGCTTACTTAATTGGTGTTTATTTGCTGAGTCCTTTGGGTATTGTTTTGGTTTTTAAACTGGAATCTTAGTACAATTGCAACGGAGAAATTTAACTAGGGAAATGACATCTTGCTGAGGAGACCTATATTTAACACAAGTACAATTCATGTTCTATTTTAAGCTGCAACGAGTGCTTGCAGTAATATTGTTCCCAAAACCTGAGCAGGAACGTTTGCCGCTGCTGCACTGGCAATTGGCCATGGGGCCGTGAGTCAGCTTCAGGAAGGAACCTGGACGCCAGTCTGTGTAAGACGTAACGCTGAGACGTTTCAACTGGCATAAACAAACTGGCTTACAAAGTTTGGGAGATCTGTGGCGTTGTATTTTTCTAACGTAGAGACCAGAGGGCAGTTGTGGGCCTGCAGAAAATTGTGCTTTTATCAGTAAGTGGAAAAAAAAAAATTTTAATGATGAACTTGACTGGTTTCGTTAAACAAATTTGATATCCTACATCCCCTCTGCAAGTCTGTCATTTAATTATAATTTCAGGCAGCGCGTGTGGCTCGGGCAGCTAAGGGATGTCAATCACGTCTGCCGCGGAAAGCAGGCACTCGGGGGCTGTCGCTCCCGGCTGCTCGTGGGGCTGCAGAAGGCTTTAAGGCGGCAGGTTTTGTATTTACCGAGCGCAAAGATAAAACAGTTGTGTAAAATACATGCAAATTGATCCCTGTCACACTCGGGTTTGTAAGGCTTTCATAGACATGTCGTAAGAGAGAAAAGTCCTGTAGCACGTTATACCTGGCCGATATCATTAGTGATGGATAGGAGGGATTGAACGGAACCAGTTTTAGCACAGACAAACGTCAGTGACATTCCACGTGAAAACTCCGTGTTCATAAAAAATTAGGCAGGAGCACACTGCAACTCAGAGCCTTTCGTCGTGGTTAACTGCTTGACTCATGTGGTAGGGTAGTGTTGTCTGACACTGGCAAGAGGCACGTGCACTACTTAGCAATATTCACACTGTTCATTAGTTCAAATGGAGGTTTGGACTCCTTTTCTTTTTTTTTTTTTTTTTAGACATTGGCAATTTTTTTCTCAACTTTCCCAAGTGTAGTTTCACTTGAATACTGACCTCTCAGTCCAAAACTTATCACGAGTAGCAGGAAGATTTGTAAAAATAAAATCTAGTACCTGAATTGAAGCATTTGTTTCAAACTTACTAATTATCTCAGTAAAATAAAAACAGCGGAATTCCCCCTGCAATTGAACATTTTTGAAAGGAAAACATGACACCGATGGCATCTCTGGAGCTCCTATCAGGCACATCCCTTACTCCCTGTAGCTACTGCTAGCTAGCAACTTGTGTGGGTTTGATTGTTTTGTTGTCAATTTTTTCCTTGAAACAATAAGAACCAGATTTAAAGTGCTGAGATCATAGGGCAATTTTATTTTAAAAAATATATGCTATTTTTGAAAGCTCTACGAGTGTAATGCAGTAGATGTACTGCAAAGGAATACAAGTCAAAAAGGACGTGCTGCATCTTCCTAAAGTATCTTGTATTAAAAATTGAATGCATATAATCCAATATTTGCTTGAAGTATTAATAACAATTGAGTCATGTGGGTATCTTTGAACCTAACTTGTGAAATCTGTTTAGTAATGTAATGATACAAACTTTCTTAGAAATAGAAGTTCATGTTTTCCCATCTTCTGCTTTTCCACTGGTTGGCTTTTTCATAGTAGCCAGAAGATGGGAAGCTGTTCAAAAGGAAACTGTTGTTGATGGAAAGCTTAAAAAAAAAACCAAGCAAATAAACCAAAAAGAAAACACACCATCCCCTATCTCCCTAATCTCCGAGGTATCAGCCCAGTTCCGCCACATAGTTTAGTCTGTGTAAGCTTTTGAGTGCCTTGTTCCTCGTTTGGCCTTAACCTGTACAGTTCTGCGTGCTGTCCCCGAGATGACTTCCTCCCATCCTTCCAGACAGCAACTGTGTGACCGCTTCATATGAGCAGAGTTGGTGGCAATCCTAAAGCTTGTGCTAAACCTGTGTGTCATCCTCTTTTTGTCTTTGGCTGATGATATCAGTGGTTTTCCCAGTGAACTCAGATATTTTTTGTATTTTCCTGTATTTTTGGGAAAGCACGAAGGGTTGCTTTCCAGCTTGCGTCAGACAGCACTCAGTTACTGCAGGAGGAAGAAAAGTGAAGATATTTTTACAATGAATTTCAAGCTTTTTCTAGCTGCCACCAAGAGTGGTGGTTAACACGAATGTAGCATTGGTATAGCAGTTATACTAAATTTTGCCCAACAACTAGGTTTGTGCAAATGGTTATTAAAATTCTAAACTAAAACTTTTAGACCCCTGTAAACTGAAATCTGTGGCTTAGTTTATATTTTTTCAGTTTGCTGATGAATGTAACGTCTTTCATAGTGCATGCTAATGAAAGGAGCTGTCTATAAGTTATTGTAGTAGGAATTGAATTGTGACTCTCTTAGCAAGAGTAGATGTAATGGTACCAAAACAAAAACAAAAGAGGGGGGGATGTTAGTGAATGAATAAGGAATAAACACCTAAAAAGCAGAAGGCAGCTTTCTTGTGAGATAGCGGATGAATGCGTATGCTTCTGCACAGTGTGAGAGATACTCAAACTAGAACCTTTGTAAACTTTCACACCTTCAAATTATGAATGAAACTTCAGAATACTGGGCCACTTCACAGGGACTGTATTTTATGGCAATACAACACCAATCCTTCCCTAATCTGTGATGTCAAACACAACGCAGTCTGAGATGTCTTTGGTTGCAAGAGATTTTGAGCAAAGCCGGTGTCTGCTCAGGGCTATCGCTCTTACCTGCAGAGCGTCGTCAGCTGGGACATTCAGAGCGTAGAGCTCTGCCCGACTGCCCTGACTGATGCTTGTGTCGGCAGTGAGGTGAAACCTGAAAGGTGCCAACTTACGTTGGGTATCAGAAAAAATGTTCTGGTTCCAACGTCTGCCCAGAAGAGCTCTCAAAGCTGAAGGATGACACCAGAAACTTCTGCGTGCTTTGTTCTCTTTAGCGCGGAGCAGAAACCTCCCAAACTTTTCAGATGCTTACAGAAATAATCAACTTCTGCACTCCGTGACAAATGTGGTTTATGTATAAATTTAACAGTGAAAACGTTTGAGTGGCTTCAAAATTAGAGGGATGGCAAGCGCATTGGACACAGTAAAACATCACTTGGAGTAATTAGCATAGTGGGTACACAGCCAACAATGTGCTCCTCAGCCCAACAGATGTGAAGAAATACCTTAAGGAAAGGAAAAAATCAAAACAGATAACAGAAGAAGTGTGAAAAACTCGCCATATTAATCATTTTAAGACCAGATTTTGAGGGTGTTTGTACAGGCATGTATTTTCATGTGATGGGGTCGCGGTGGCTGCCGGGTAGGAATCGCTCTCGCAGCCCTGGGAAAGGAGGTGGGTGCTTGGGCACCGCTGGGCTGGCTGCTACGCTGCTGCACGACCAGAACTGTGTTTGCTATTCCATTCTGAAAAGTTACCTGCTAGTTTCTAGCTCAGAAGGGCTTGGTACTTGTTCCCGTCTTGGAGTTCCTTGGATACCGTGTGGCACTGGGTCACCTGCAGAGGTGAGGGCTCGCTGTTAGCCGTGGGAGTTGCGTAGCCGGTAACGTGACCTCGCGTGTCGATTGTGCAAACAGTTGTGAAGATTTACAAATCCTCTCTTTTCAGACTCCTGCTGAACAGGCCAAAGCTAGATTACAGTTGGTTCTTGAGGCAGCTGGTAAGTCTTGCTATTATAAGTAAAATTATATTCTTCAAGTGTACATGTTTCTTTTTATAATATCAGACAAATGAAACCTATCAAGATAGGAATGTTACTGTTTTCTGTTTGGCAAAGGCTGAGTCCCTTTCTCCATAGCTCACTTCAGGTTCTGGTTAAGTTGCAACTGGTGTGCATCATCATTGGCATTTACTAAACTCCTCTAAGGAGATAAAGTAAGTGCTTTTTGTTGTCTGCTGTTGGAGAACCGGCACTCAGACTTCACGTGTTTGTCCTCTTGCTGCTGCTACTGAAACTCTAGTCTGTGTTCTGAAAAAATTGGTTTTGTTTCTTTAGTTTCTAGCATTGAACTAAATTGGTACATATAAATACTTATATTTCTTTGTTTGAAGTGGTAGCAGAAATACGTAGCAAGCTTTCCAAAAGCGTCAGATCAAGAGGCTGACCTCCGTATTAGTGCCCTCCAGAAAGAAGCATTCCTATTTTGTTTGGCACTAGTAACAAGGAAGGCAAAATGCATGTCTCAGTAACTATTTGGAACTTTTAATTCAATTTGAAATTGGAGGAATCCTGTAGCTTCGTGTCACGTTTAAAAATTCATGGAAACTCTTGTTCTATTGAACCAAAGGCTAGAAGATCAGTCCTTTTTTTTTAAGCCTGCTTTTTTTGCAGATACTTATCTAAGTCCGAGGTAAGTCCAAGACATACTCGTTCCCAAATGAACAGGAGTTCCCTTTTTTATTTCTTTTTTTTTATTTCTTTTTTTTACACTACTCTAGCACTGCTGTGTGTTTGGCCAGTGGGCTAATGTAGACCGAGGTTCATTTTGCTCTTTGACGCCTTGCAAAAATCTCTGCCTTGATGTGGAGATTTTGTCCTCCCTTCACCCGGTCTCCAAACAGTTATTTAGAACTTTATTTAGTTATTTTGATGCACTTACATGTGAAATTATTATCTGAGAACCTTACACTGTGGTGGGATCATGATGATTTATAAAGATACCTAAATATAACATACTGGATGTTCTTGAGGTACTTTCATTTGTCTTCAGATTATTAAAATAACAATTTAACTCTCTAATACGTTAGTCTGTGTTGAGGTTTGTCATGCTAATTTATTTCTGTATCTTAATGTTTCCCATTTTAATTTTCCTGTTAAAACTTTGTCAATTTTTCCACACAGAAAGGAAAACTTCCAGTATTTCATACGCATTGTAATAAATTCATGTTTGTCTTTAGTTCGGCTTCTGTCTGTCTCTGGTTTATAGATTCTTAATTTATAAACAGCGATTTCCAATACCATTCTTTATTTTTCCCCCTTACTGAAACCTCCTGTTTTAAGGAATGCCATCTTTTCACTTTCCTGGATTTTTTTTTCCAGAAAAATGCACCTAGCCCTTTATATTCTGTAGTTTCAAATGCGTTCATTGTTCTCCATAACTTTTAATAAACCTTTGAAGCATATAATTATAAAGTAGATGTGACAGCACTGACCTAAAAAAGCACAATTTGTTTATACTACTCACATCTGTCACACCTCATTTTTTAATTTAACACCTGGGAAATGTATAAAAGATACCTAGGAGTTGTATATCATTGTGACCTGGGTCCCAGAAATTTCCAGAAACACATAAAGGGCCTATGATATTTTTTAATTTAAATATTCACAATTGAAGTCGGAAATTTAGATTGAAGCTGCACACTGTTCATAAATAACTCGAGAGAGTTAATCTGTTTGTTTCTCTTACTATCCAAATTTTATAGGAAAAAAGTGTTTCCTGTCGTTTTTTAGGTGCTGGTAATCTTAAGCATTTATGAGATCATTCCCCCCTTCTTTTCCCAGTCCTGTATTCAGTCAATTAAATTGAATTTTTATTAAATTCATTTAAGAGGATGAGCATGTTAATGCTGTTGTTTCAACGTCTTTATCGTATTTATTCATTGCAAAATGAGCACTATTTTCACCTTCAAAGAAATAAAAGCAAGCAGTAGTTGGAGCATTACTGAACAGCTAATTGTGTTCTGTTGACTTTTCAGAGTTCAAAATCAACAGATTAATTGTTGTTGCTGTGTTGTAGCATGATCACTTAGCTGAATGTAATGGGAATTTTAATCTGTACTTTGGTAACGATGAACAAAGCCGCTGGTTGTGTACGTAGTGCTCAGTACAGAACACATCCCAGACTTGTGAATTAACTTGTGGGATATCTGGCTGTCTTGTGATGGGAATTGCTCCATTCACACTAAGTGGGGGAAAAAACTGTGCCGTATCCAAAGTATATTATCTATATTTTAAGGACTGTTCATAACATGCACTGTTTTCTATGGTTGCGATAGACAAAACAGTTTTACCTTCTGCAATGCCTCAAAATTACCCCCAAGTGTTAGAGAAACTTTTGGGAAGGTCCCTGCGCTGTTCGTCTCCACTGATGTGCTATGATGTTGGCATCTCCATTTCCCCTTTCCATGCCATTTCCATGCAAAAATATCCCATCTCCCACATGAATCTAACATTTTCTTTTGTCATTGGTATTGAAATATATTTGCCCATTTCATTCTGAAGATTTCCACATATTACTGTACTGTACAGTGCATATTACTGTACTGTACTTGGTTTACTTAGCAAATGGTTTTGGTTATTAATGTATTGGCAATGCCTTCGGATGAACATAACACAAATAGAGCAAACAGTACCTCGGCTGTGTAAGGTTACAAAGTATATTAAATGTTAATGTGCACAAATCGAAGCTAGCTTGTCTATAAAATACCAGTGTTTGTTGTAAGAGCAATCTGACTTCAAATTCAAGCTGATGGTAGGTTTTGCACTTTGCTTATAGCCTCTCCCAGCACTACATCTATCTAATATTTAAGTTTGTAATTCCTATTCACCATAGCCTCATGACATTTCAAATTTAATTTCTTTATTTTACAATCTAGGTTTCTATTTTGCTTAACCCCATCAAATAGTCTAAATTCCAACGTATCCTTTGTCAATGCCACTTCTGTAGATTAAAACATTATATTAAAAAGAGAGAGAGACTGGGACATATCTATTGTGTCCTAGTGGAGAAGCCAAGTTACTGTTCTGTCAGACTTTCATTTTGAAAAAAGAAATTGTTAGTAATGATACAGGTTTGCAATACGTCCCTATTGAACTGGAGAGTGCTAGGTACAAAAGTTCATGGCCCATGTTTTGCTTTGTTTCTTGTTGTGTTTCAGTGAAGTATTTGCACGATAGGCTTGTCTTCTCAATCTGAAGATGTTTGTGTGTATAATTTTCTGCTTCACATCAACCTATTGACTTGCAAATTACGTGGCTTTATCCCTGTGGCTTTAAGCAAGAAGGTGGTATATTGAAATACACCAGTAATGTTATGGATTTATAGAATACAGGCTTTGAAAGTGGTTTTGGAATGCCAGCTTTACCAAGTCCTGTTCTAGTGCAATGGCCATGGTTTAAAAAAGTTAATTAAACATAATTGTATTCCCTTCACTCTTCACTACTCGCTTCATCACCAGCAATGCTTGATTACAGGGAAGGTGAATGTCCAAGGGCCTCCTCGTCAGGCACAACTCCATCAGGAATTGTAGATGTTTGGTATCTTGGGAAAATCTGCTTTTAGTGTCTTTAATATTCATCGAGGAAATATCAGCCAATTTCTCTGAAAGCCAAAAGACAGCACATAGTAAACCAGACTCTTTTTAATAGGGGTTATTTTATTTTGCTGGTGCACTTTGGGGTCTTTCTGGTCTCTCGTTGCAGGAGAGTTGGTAAAATACAATAAATTCACCTGCATTTGGGATGGGAGGAGGGAAAGGCGGCCATCGTTACGTTCAGGTGATCTGCTGCTGTCAAGAAGTTTTGTCTCTGTCCTTTGTTTGTGGTGGCCTTGCTACACGCTTTGTTAAATTCCATTTTTCTTTGTTAGTGCAGATTGATTTCAGTATCTTTGTTCTCATTAAGCAGCATAACGCTTGAAGACACTGAAGCACTCCACTTGAAATTTTAGGGCAACTGGTTCTTGATTTATAAAAACTGCCGTTGGTCTCGGCTATAAATGATATTTGCATGACTTTATTTTCTTATCCTTCTCAATATTTAGATACCAGAAAGCCTTTTTAGCATTGTCGAACAATATCACAGCAACTTGCCATGTTTGAGCAGATGTTAAGCAGGCAATAGTTGAATGTTAATTTTGAGAGGGTGGTATGTTTAAGCCTATCTGAAGTATGTTGCATGTGGGCCTTCCAGACTTAGCTACAATGCTTTGTCTCTTGGGAGAATTTTAAAGCTAAACCTCTTTCTTTTTGTCACTCTATATGGACTCTCTCAAGTCAGTATAAAGCAGATCATCCCTAGGCTAAAGCTCTTCAGCTTTTGTTATTGGGCTCTGTAGACCTGTAATTAGGCCTCCTGGCAGGCCTTGCAGGCCAGTTAATGGTCATATGGAGTTTCTATGAGGCAGACTGGCTTTGTATAAATCCTTCGTAGGAATACGTTTATGGGTCACTTCCTACCAGGACCGGGCTTTGTGCGGGTGCCCCGCGGGCTGACAGGGAGCAGGTTCCCTTGACCATGGCCAGCTCAGTTTGCGGCGCACAATCTACCCGGCTAATCCCCAGTGTAAACAGAGGATTTAGCCGAGCTTCTGTCACTTACAGTTGCCAAACCACTTGGGTGTCTGTGATTCCTTTCCCAGACTTCATTACTGAGAGAGAGAGAAGCACAGAAGATTTGAGCTTGTTTTGGTATTAAGCATTTGCTTGCGCATATCACAAATATTAAGAAAAAAGTTTCCCATACGCTGAATCCTGCCTTACTAAAACTGATAAGCTTATTAGCAAACCATCGAAACCTTACAGCCAGCTAATTTGTACCAGAAGTTGTTGTATGGCAACCGCGTTTTCACATAAAGATTAAAATATGGATGAATATTCCAAAATGTAAATATATTGAGATGAACTAGCGTGTGGACATTTCGAGCTAACAATCCTACTGCTTTTACCAAAGGAGTCTGAAAACTTTTCTTTGGCGACATGGAGAAATTTCTTATTCTCCATATAAAGATGATTACAAAAGGCAATTGATCTGGATTTTCAAAGGTCTAGAGTTGAAATAAGTGACTGATCTGTTTTGGGAATCTGCATTTCAATCTATGGCTGAAAGAGCATTCAAGAAGGGCATTTTTGTGCAAAGAATTCTTGATAGAGTTTATTTAAAGGAAACTTCAGCACTGAGAGACTAATACGACATTAGCAATATGTGGTAAAAAATGATGAATAGAAATAAGCATTTAATATTTATCAGATCTGTTTGGCAGCAGTTCTGGATATTGGTATTTAACTCATTATCTTTGAATTATACTATCAGATTGCTCCCTTTAATTTTGTACCATGCATCTTTATTGCATTTTACATATTCCTTACAGAGAAAATAATGGAATATAACAAGTACTTTGGCTTTTGCTGTTGTAAAAATGCAAGCGTTTTATAGTACTTACTGCATTTTTATTTTTTACCTACCTATTATATTACATTTTATTAGGAAGAAAAATCCTAATTTGCACTCGTAGTGCATGATAAATAAATAGGCCAATATTCCCTACTCTGTGGTATCAAAATGGCTCATAACAGATGTGGCTGAAAGGACCACATACGTAGACTGTATGATTTTAGTCTGGTGGAACTAATAGGATCACTTGCTACTTTATAGATTCTTGCTTTTCTTTTACTTTAATAAAAACTGTTTAGTTAAATAGGATGGCTTCTATTTTGCTCTTTTCTAGCTATGCAAAGTAGTAAGGCAGGCAGGTGGCTACAAGTATGAAAACTTTTATTTTACTGGTATTTATTTTTAAACGCCAAATATATAAAATGTTTATGGATTTCTAGATTATGGTTTTCTTATTTTTGATTTTGCCGTTTGTGAACTTTCCATTGAAAACTTGATGTCTTTAGCTTGGAATTGTAACTATGCAAACAACTTCAGAAGGATGGATAACATTTGTTGGTATATATGGACACAGGACAAAATAGCACATACAATATTTTACCTGTCTCATGGAAGATTAAAAATAACTTCCAAAATAATCTTTTATCTAGAAATTATAAGAATTTGAAATTATAACAATATTAAGTTGCTGAAAATTGACAAAGATTAATATAGTTATTATGTGGATATGCTCAGTTTGACTTGATAGCAAACGCTAATTTCTATCAGTATCAGTGGTTTTAAGCAGCATCTATCAACACTTTGAATAACTGGTTCTTACTTCTGATCATATAAAAATCTCAATTCCGTGAGCAAAGATGTCCCATTGAACTACTTTTTTGGCACTATCACACCTATTGAGTCAAGGTGCTAAAGATTTTTTTAAAGGTGTTTTAACAACATTACTGACCCCAAGCTAAGGAGAATTTGAATAAATATGAACATTTCTAGAGAAAAACCAGAACCAAGCAAGCGCGAGCAGGCCAGTGCCAGGGCTGGCCGCCTCTCCTGCCGGGATTCCAGCGCGCGCGAAGCCACAGCCACCCGCACAGGGGATGCGTGGAGCTGCAGCACGTCAGCGCGTCCTGGGACCAGCCTGTCCCCATCCCACTCGGCCAGCTCTCAACAAACACTTGCAGTGGACGGCCGCCCGCTCCTGTGCTCCACGTGGGCTCTCCAGCACAGGATCAGGAGCCTGAGTTTTGTTACGCTGCAGGCTAGAAAATAGCATGTAGCAATTATGGAAGATTAAGTTTGTTTTATGGTCTTCTACAGAGGATAAGCTATTAAAACATTGAAGATACAAATGAAGTGGATTAAAAGAAAATTCTGGTTGGAATTCACTACTGCAAGGTTGGAAGCTCACTACTGCAAGGTTGTCCTGAGGAGGCCAGAAATCTTTTCATGTGATGAAATCTATTCATTCAGATACCCCATCTGAGGAGAAGCTGTCGTACCCATTGCTGCCGTGGTTTCAACTGCAACTGTTAATTAATTGTAGCCCCCAGAAATTGCCAGGTTTTTTTCTTCCTTAATTTCCTGTCATTTAAATACTCTTTCCATGCTTCTCTCTCCTCTTTATGGCCGAGGTTTGGTCAGGAATAGAATTCCTGAAAAGTAGGTACTTTAGGAAAATCATCTGGTTATGGAGTTGGTGGCCCCAGTTTGTAGGTCCGCTGCTGACCCAACTCAGCCAGCAGGTTTCCAAGTGTCAAAACTCATTTAGTTGTCAACAGCAGCAGAACGAGCGCTTGGGGAGAAACTGCGTGATACAGGAGTGTCCAGAATAAGTGTTCTTCCCAAAAATCTACCTGAAATAGGAGTTTTAGAGAAAAGAAAGAAAACATTCTGTATTCATTACAATGGACGAGCTTTGAATCTGTATCAGGTGCCTTCCTGGCTTGATTGTGGCTCTTCCCATTACACTGAGGGATTTCCAGAGCCCCCAGCACTGAGGAGAAGACGAGCCTGATTAATATTTATCATACCAAGCTGGCAAATTAGCGTTGGCTTTTGAAGCGGCCTTGTTTCTCGGCTGAACTTCCCATCATGTTGCCGGTTCCTTCGGACAGTTTCCCCGTTCTTGGTGCGGGAGCAGCGGTGGTTCTGCTGCCGGGGGCCTGGGGAGAGCCCTCGGTGCTCGGGTGCTGCACGGCCCCGCTGCATCCTCGGGCCCCACTTCTCCCGAGCCCGTCTTTTCGAGGAAGATTCCTTGAGGGGACTGCGCTTCACCTAACGACTGTTGGCTGTAAAGCAGGTTGCTATATTTTAGGTAATTGCTCTGGTTTACTGCCGTTTATGATACCGCGCTATTAATCAGGCGTGGTGATTAATGCTTGTGTTGGAGGACGCACCAAGTCTAGACACTTAACTCTCATCCCTACGAGGATGTATTTTAATTTATTCAGTTTATGATTTTAGAGTCCCTATCAGAGCATTTCAGGTCTAATCCCATATGAAGTCTTGTGTTAGTCCCAAAACAGTGGAAAAACTAAAGGGCAGTTGATATCTGGAAGTAAAAATTAAACATACCTCTTTTCCACCAGGAGATCCTAGGCTAAGAAGAGCTGAATTAGCATATTGTAATACAGACAGCCTCTGCGCTTGGAATCAAGCCAGTACTATATTTAATAATTAAAAGGGAGTTTAGTAAATAAATCTTAAAAATCAAGAAAATATATATGTTAGAATAAAATTGTGATGCCTAATTTTTACGTTGTGTGTTTTATGAGAATTGCAGTTCGTTTCAGACTGAATTCCACCAAGACGCACAAAGTACTTAACCTCACCTGGTCAGTCTGTGCCAACGAGCTTTACAGCCAGGCCCGAGTGCTTATACAGCTGGACATTAAATACATTTATTCATACGTTACTTGCTCCCAGTTTGTTGGCAAAGCTACATAATCTCACTAGGGTAGTAAAAAAAAATAATACTTTCTGCATGCTAAGCTACAACTATATAATTAAGAGTCATTAATCCAAGTAATTATTTTTTAAAACATATTAATGGTTTTGTCCTTATGGAGTATGTGATTTTGAAGTGCAGCTGTTTTGTGTCACTGGTGAGCAGAGTAAACACTTGTTTAATCAATAATTGCTCCAACTTCATTTTCGTGATTGCTGAAAAATATGGGTTTTTAATTCGATTTGGGTGGAGAATAAAATGTGTTTGAAACAAAGTAATTCACTTCTGCAAGTTATAGTACCGTTGTGTTGGTGTATAAAAGCCATTCATTTCCTGAACCAATTTTAGGTTCTTACAACAGATAAAAAGAATGCTTTGAACCACTTTTGTAGAATAATTTTCAGTGTCTATTTTTTTCCAGTTTAAGAAGCCAATGAGTTGTTGCTAAAGTGTACCCTAAAAAAAAGACTGAGTGCAGTATTGGTGCCTTGGTATATGTAAGTAGGGGTGTCACAATGTGAAACAGAGCCTATAAGTAATTTTTGCGGTAACTTTACTAGTTAGTGAACGTTTATTACCTTTAGAAATATACCTAAAGCTGTTAGAATTTCTGTTTTTTGTTACTTTTTAATCTGAGACCTGTTTCTTGTGCTACCAAGAAACAGAAGTATCTCAGGCCTACATTATAACTAATGGGTTTTCAGTAACGCAGCATATGGTATACATGATTTTGATGCAAATGTGTGTGCTAATTATGTGCAGATGAATCTAGCAGTCCTGCTATTGATCTTAAGTCAAAGACAATTTTTCAGTTAGCTTAAGTTTTATATCAATTCATATTTAGCAACTTTGCCCAGTAATTTAATTATACACTGTTTTGGCTGCAGAAACCATATGTGGTTGTGCAGCAATTTTCTGTTTAAACATGTCTTTGGGGAAATGTTATGTCTTAATGCTGATAGCACAATGTTTATTTCTCATATTTTGCACGATCTGTTGTGCCATCTTCTCCACGTAGGTGCCTGCTTTTGTCTGTGGTCATTAAAGTGTTATCCAAATGTGAGCCCCTAAGATACGTTCTGACAGTACGCCCTGTAAATCTTTGGATATTTACCACCCTTCAGTTCAATTTTCCTACGAGTGCAACTGGAGAGCGTTTGGCTGGATTTCATGGCACGTGTACCCAGAAAAGGGTTTTATAGTGCTCGATCTGCTCGGCAACACTGTCTCTTGCTGGTGGGCGTGAACTGTGCCTAAACGTTTAGGGCTTCTCCGTCTAATTTCCTGAAATGAAGTTTGCCAGGGCCTGCCCTTCAGCTTGCTGAAGGGAGAAATAAGAGGAAAAGAGACAAAAAATGTTCTTTCTCACTGTGATGAAGGTGCTTCCTGCAGGTTTCTGGGTGTGGAGGTAATTATAGGTGGCGTTGCTCTCTCATCCTCCAGCTTGCGTTTCCAAGGCACCAATAACTTAACAGATAAATGCATTTGTCTATTGTGTAAATAGATACAAATAAATCCATTAATGGATCTTAGGTCACAGTGACCTAAGTTGATCTGAGGTCAGACGACCATTTCAAAGAGTTTCAATGACTTGCAGTGATCACAGGCGATCTGTTAGGCATGAAGCCGCTCTCCACAACTTGGAAACTAGTGCATGGCCATGGCATCTTATTTCCTTGTTAGCTCCATGACTCGTGCAACCCCAGGGGCTGGGAGTGGCCGAGCACAGGCAGGAGCCGCGGGATTGCTCATGCGGCATCTTGGGGATGAGGTGAGATGCAGTGATGGTGGGCATGGCTGGAGGCGGTGGTGACTTTGGCTGGACAGCAGGCGGGTTGAATTGAATGTGGCGTCCTTAATTACGTTACTGATGGCTCCTCCTCGGTAAAACCCAAATTCTTCCCCCCAAAAAATCTGAAAAACTTTTGTTCTTCTGCACAGTAACAAAATGCAAAAATATTCTTGAGTGGTATCAGCTTGCAGAAATACAGGCTGAGTTTAAAAATCTTAAATCCTGGAAAATACAGCAGGAATTTGTGAATCTTAGTAGCCACGGGTCCACAGGGCTTCTTCCCTTAGTTTGGCATCAGTTCTGCTATCTAAGCTCACTTCCCTACTTGTTGAAGAGGGGTACTAAATTGCATCATTTTCTTGAAATGTTTCGTGGAAAGTGGAAATCAAAACCTGCTCTTTTTGTGCTTTTCACATTCATCCTTTCAGGAAAATCTGAAATACACTCATGTTGCTCTCAATTCAGAAGTTCAGTCGTCCAGCACTTGAAGACCTTGTTTCATGCCTCCGTGATCTTCTTATAAATCATCTATATTAATTTTTTCACTTGAATCAAGCATGGTATTTAATGTGGGTAATAAAATCCTTGTTTTACAGTTACCGAAAGAATATTTATCACAGCTTTATTAAATATGGAGAAGTAAGTGTGCCATTTTTTCCAAGTGCTTTCGTTTGCTCATGTTTTCTTTGTTGACCCAAATGAATGAAATTAGAACAAACAATCTCTGAGTCATTTGTAATCAAGACCTGATTAATGGAGTTTGGTTTCATAGCCATTATTCATTCAAGAACACCTGATATCTTTCCCATAAACAAATTGTGTTTGTCCAAATTAAGAAATTAAATGAAGCATTTGATGAGTTTATGATTGACCCTTCTAACTCCGAGCCCATTAGTCAATGTCGTTATCATACAAAACTGTTTGACTAATGTGCTGTCTAAAGAAGCATGTGGATTTATTATGATTTCTGATTAATGCATGCTGCAAGCCAAACTACTAGATTGTAATAATTTTTTGATTTTCATTTTAGCGGTCGCTGAAGATTTTCATCTGAGATGAAATGCATTTATGTCCCATTAGATTTAGAGATGATTAAGACGTGTCGGCTGAATAAATCTTAAAATACAGTAGTGGAAGTTTTGGAAAGATTTTTTTTTCCCCAGTGGTGCAGTTGTGTTAGACTTTTTATAAGGATGACCACCTATTATTTAATAGACACTTTTGTGTGATTTAGAAGAAATTCTTATACTTACGATACTGCCACTAAGAATTTCTATAAAAATAGGCATTACTGTTTTCCTTTTGTATTGTTCATACTTCTGGTATATGAAATTTTAATACTGCTATTTCAAAAAAAATCGTGGATGTTTGATTATTCTGATTATTTTGAAAGGATTTTTTATAATATTGAGAATGAGAATGTTCGTGAAAAGTGGATTTTAAGATAAGCTTTTAAAATAACGATTGTTCAATAATAGTTGTTTCAAAATGCCACAAATACTGTTGTTCAGAGAGTTTTTTTCAGTTTTAGCTATCTAAAAAGATATGCTTTTCTCATTTACTTTTAAAAATGTAATTAATATGTGCTCTGTATAAAAGGGTATCTGATAAAATTAGGTAGAAGCAGTATTCCCTTCATTTGTTGGAAAATTGATATCTTCAACAATCCCTGCTTTTTCAGTATCTTGACAAACTATTGGTTTTCGAAAAATGTGATGTTATAAAAATGCAGTCTTTGAGGACAAAATTGATTTCTGTTCTCACTAGACAATTTTTTTATCTTGAAATATAAAAAGTATGTAGCATGTCTGTTTCAAACGGTAATTCTCTTTCTGGTTTGTTTGGGTATTCTGGAGTACAACCAGTGACTTACTGGTGTTTTACTTCATTGCTAGGCCATCGTTTTGGCTCGCTTCATTTGGTCAAGCGAAGGAAAGTCATGCTATATGAACTGTAACTATGGGTTATGAATTCATAATTCACAGCTAATGCTGCTTGCATTCAGTGGATGCTGCTACCTGTAGATATCAGAACTTACGCTTTTAAATGGAAAAGCATGCAAATATGTTAGAGGGGTGGGGAAAAGAAAGAAAAAGTGGGCATAAAAATTCTTATTTTCCAGAAGAAATAATATATCTCTTTGTTTAGACATGTGGTATTGCTTCCATACAGCCAAGTTAGGCAGTAAAATTCCCAATTGCACCAAACTGATATCAGAAGTTAGAACCAGAACCAACTTAAAATGGCATAGGGGCGCTGCTGTGTTTTCTCTGCAGTAGAGTATTATTGCCTGTCCTGGCAGTGAAACACTTCACCTTCTAACAGCATCCTATTTTCATTCAAAATAATTTTTTTAAAGTCTGAATGCATTTCCAGTCTCTCAGCTACTTCAAGAAGTAATTATATGTATTAATTTTAGATAAAGACAAACGAGTATTTTCCCTTTGCAGAAAAGAAAGTACCTCCCAGCTAGAAGCCTTGCATACTCTACTCTGAAAGCTTCACATAATAATCATTAGAGTGTATTCAGAGAGTTTATTCAAAAAATCACCCAAATATGTGATGAATAAACTTACATTAACTGCCTAGAGCTATATTTGCCTGTAGCATTTAAAACTCCTAATTCCTTGTCTGGCGTTGAGCTGTGTAGGGAGACCTGAACAAGCACCAGCAATCTTCTTTTGATCCTAAACCAAAGAACGTGAAAGGGAGAGAGCGACTGAGAAGTGAATTAAAGCATCGCCCTGGATGCTTTTTAAGAACAGTTAAAACCAAATAATAAGATGGTAAATAATTATAAAGGCCTAATAATGAAGATGGTAAAGCTGGTGTTTATTCTTTACTTGAGCAGTGGATTGGCAAATGTAAGCCATATGTATGTATACACACACACATGCCTTCTGTAGTCTTTTTCAAAAAGAAAAGCTAGGCTTTCATTTAACAGTCTTCCAAACACGAATCAATATGCAAAAGCAAGAAAAGTTCATACTAAATTAAATTTGCAGACAATGATTTCAGCCATGTTGCCACAAGCCTAATGAAGAATTGCACTGTGATACATGGGAAAGGGCAAAGTGGTGTTTTTGTTAAATGGCAAGAATAACGAAAACTTGTGTCCTTTGCTGTATCACTTGTATTGATTACCCTGGCAAGAAAAAAACGTTTTGAAACTCAGCTAACTTGAACAATCAAATTATATGCTTCTCTGTCAGGTCTTCCCATTAGTCCTCTTCCTATGGCTGTTCCGCATGGCTACCGTGTAATTTATTATTGAAGGTTTCTGGGCAGACTCCTTTGTTTAAGCCATCGTGTATCCCTTTATGTTGTTAAAATACCCACTGCAATAATTTAATCAGGGTGTTGTCTTAAAGGTTTGAGTATTGTAAGCTGTTGATCTTAAGCCCTGGGAGAGCTCTGAGAAACGTTGCTGATTTTGTACCGGGGCCTATTTGAGCAAGGTGAAATCGGAACTCTGCTGCCATCAGCTCAGGGCGAGAAAACCCGAAGGGAAGACTTGGGCACAGATTTCTCAGTTCTTTATTGAAACAAGGGTTACTCACGTTTACACTGGAAGAAAACGGGCATGTGTAGCCCCGAACTGTTCCCGCACGAGCTGTGCGGCTGAGCACAGGGCTCCACAGCAGTCACCACGTCTGGTTGGTGTAGGTTAAATGGGTGGCAGTCTTGTTCTTGGGCATTTATGAAACAGAGGGGAAAGGCAGTGATATCTGTATTTGCCCACATTGTCACAGTTTTTAATAAAAAGAACTTGCACTGAAAATTGGCAATAGTTGGACCTACGCCTAATAGCTTACTTAACTGAAAATGCAGTGCTGGAAGCGGTGTTCTTGACGGCGTCTCTAGTCAGTAGTGTGTAAGTATGAAAATATCAGGTGCGACCGGTTGTGTTTTGGAGGCACACAGCAGAACTTCATGCTGAGATTGTTTCTGTTCTCCCTGTGTTGTGCCCGTCTGCAGCCCTGGCGTTGTCCCGCACGGAGCAGGAGCCGTCCCTGCTGGGGTTGTTTCCAAGTTTCTGCTGCAGCGTGCCTGTAGTTTTTAAAGGCTTATTAGGCTTACTGACTGCGTTTATTTCTAGCATCTTAATGGAGGTAAATGTGGCTTTTTTCACAAAAGTACCACACGTGCCCTTTCCCTGCGGCTGGGGCAGGCGTTGCCATTTCAACCATTCCCGGTCGCCCCGGCTGGCTGCACCTCGTCTGTGTCTGTAAGCTGTACGTTGCTGACATTTTATTCAGCCTAGGAACAGATGATAAAATGAGCTGTGCTCTTCAGCAGATAAATTTACAGTATTCAGCTGTTTGTAAGTGATTATGCAGGGCTGCAACAAAATAAAGCCTAAAGCATCATATTAGCTGTGCTGTTTATATGGGTGCTAATACACTTTGAATAAAACCCTCAATTACTAAGCACTTTTGAGTCCTGACAAGACAGTCCCATGACGTTAATGGTATCTTTATAACCTTTTTAACTTCTTGTTTCTCTGACAGAGCACTACAATAACAGCAATGGGTTTGCCCTTGGCAAGCAAAAACTCATTTTGAGAGGATAATAAGTATTTACTATTTAGATAGCTGGCAATAAAATTTCTCTGAATGAGATTTTCCTGAGAAAATACAAACTGATTAAATTACTTTCTTTAATGGACTGGTGAAGCATGTAATAATAGTTTGTCGAAGCAGCAAGTCTAATGTTTAGCTTTTTTTTTTTTGGTGAAAACACAGTGTGTTTTTTTTCCAAGTAGAAATTTTCATTGGAAAACGTATGGCAACCTTTCCATGCAAGTCACGAGATATTTTTTCATCTTACAAATGCGTAATAAACTCAAATGTTGGCAGCCAGCTCCAAAGAGTTACAAGAATCCCTAAATACTCTCAGAGAGTTACTGTCATGTAGTAGCCGGGTATGTGCAGAAACATGCAGTGCGATGGCAGCTTCTCTTTTAAAAATACCCCTTTCCCGGAAAGCCACGCAGCATGCGCGGCGACTCGGAAGTACAACTTTTTGTAGGAGAGAGCAGGTGCAACGGCTGGGTGCCTTCCGGCAGAAGGCCATTTCCCAGGTGATGTGGAGTATTTGTGAGATTAAGAAAAAAGGTCCTTTGACGAACTTGTACTACAACACAGTCATATATTTAAACTGGTTGGGTTTATGGCATTTCTAAATAATGTCGTATTAAATGAAGTCAGAAGAGAAACAGCAGAAAGATTACACTGAAAGAGCAGGTTTTACAGATCCCTCCGTGTCTGAGGAAAACGTGTACTTGTAAAACTGATTTGCAAACATTTACCCACATTTCTAACCAAACTGAGCTGGCTAACACTGTACGTTAAATAGGTAAGATTATTCCGATTCATATATTGAGCAGTTTTTCTTTTCAAGTCTGTACAAATGATGGATCTTAGAGCTCACGAGGACCAGGATGCATCTGCTCAGTACTAATTTGGGAAATACACAACAGTGTGTATATGCATGCAAGACCACACCACTTTCCATATTTTCATTATCAGTCGGAGAATTTCATCTTGTCACTATAATAAAATTTATTGAAATTGGATCCAGAGTGTCATGCGCTTACGTTAAATATTCCTGAATATGCATGTGCTACAAACACTGATTGCAGGCTTTCATTTTCTCTCAAACCCCTGGTGCTGCAGTGCATTTTTTTCCTGGCATTTTGTAATTCTAGAAAATCTGTATTCTTGGCATTGGGAAGTACCGGGGTACCACCTGACAGTAGTAGCATAGCACTGGAATAAGAGGATAATATTTCTTTTCCTTTTCTAATTTAAACATCAGTCACTATATGGAACTGCCGCGATGTTGCAAACAAATTCATAAGCTATACTATATTTGATTTTAAAAAAAGAAAAACAACACTTTAGCTTTCTCCAGCTCAATAACTCCCTTGAAATGTGTTTTTGTTCAGTGTAGCTCATACAGTACTGCATAGGTTTATAAATTGAAATCTCACTTTTTTTGAACATAGCAGCCCGGATGAGTGATGGCTGTATCTATTTGCCATAAAATTTTAATTATGGAATAGTTATGAATCATTGCTCCTGCTTTTTAAAGTGTTAAAATATTAGAGCTTTGTTATTTATTAAGCTTGTGAGGATAGAGGAAGAAAACAGAAGAGATTTTGAGTCAGTATGGGCTGGATCCTGACCTGAGATGTTTCCTACGTGCACCCGCAGAAAGTCGAGGTGCCGCCTCGGAGCTGGTTTGACAGACAGACAGCACCTGCCCTCGCTGACAATCCAGCACAGGTACTGAGGCCCCCCTCCTACAAAGAGTGACAAATATTATTAATTTCATTGCTTTAATAATCCTGTGGGTTTTCAATACAATGCTTTACAATCTTGATGTCCCTAGGGACTCAGGCTTTAGCAACTGCCGTCAAAGGAATGGAGGAGCAGCCCTCTGCCTTTGTCCCCTCAAGGTACAAGCATGGAAATAAGCATGAGTTCACAGATCAATACCAAATTGAATATTAAAAAAAAAAAAAATGTAAAACAACCAGACTTTTTGCAGGACTGTCAATATCAGGCGCAGTTAATGTAAAATTGTATGTGTTACCAGAGTTTCAGATGTTAATGACTACAGCATCAGCATATTTAAACACAAAAACTCCCATAGCACCATGAAAACACTTGGTGTTTCCCATTTTTTAAAATCATTTGGGCTGTAAACGTATGCAATTTCATCTCATGTATTTGGCACGTGCAGGCATTACTTTAAATGTCTCCCGCTTTGAATTTTTGTTTTTCAAAATGAGATTCTCCCTTTCACTTGGGAGCCTGACTGTCATGGGCAGGGCTCTTACACCGAAAGAAAGTAACAGATTGAAGTGGTTTCAGGGCTTTAATCCCTTGGTAAATTAGCCAGCAGGCTTGCCTTTTCATGGATGTGCTAAACAACAGGTTGATGCCATTTGGGCATTAGCAACGAGAACCACCTGAGGGAATAGGAAATGAATAAGGAGAGATGTAGCATGGGGGGACAGCGTGCCTATTAGCGCTGCTCATACTTCTGCCAGAGAGAAGTGATAACGCTAAATGAGTTTTTAAAAGACAAAGTTGGGGGATTATACAGTCATTTATGATTTGATTAATGTGTAATTGATCCTGGTAATAGCAAGCATCCAGGCGGTGCTGTAAACTCAAAGGAAAAACAAAACAAAATCTCATCTTTTTTTTACTATGAGTCATGAGTATTTTCTCATTTTCCTTCATCTCGTATAGGAAATTTATATATGAGAGTTTATGCAATATGCAGACATTCAGATTTGAGTATTTTTAGTCAGTAGTTGAGGAAAAGCAACTTTGTCAAAATAAATATTTTATTATGCTTATACCATAAGTTTGTATCAAAATAGGTCTAAAATCTAAAAATGACTTCACTATTTATTTAAGATTGTTTTTGTCTTTTGTTTTGTTTTTTTTTTAGACTGGTAAAAAAAAAAAAGGATGTGTGCTGTTGTTTATGATTATTTTATTTAGCTGGTAACGTAACAGATAATGGTACTCTAATGAAGGAAAATATTAATTTTTTGTGCTTGCTGTAGTAAGAAATCAATAATACTTTAAGGAAATATAACACAGAGAACGCTGATGGAAGATTAAAAATGTTAAAACTTCCTGTTAGCCTCCAAGTCCCTCCTTTAGAGCTTTTAATTTTCTATTTAGAAGGGGGGTTTAGGGATCAATATGAAGATCTGTTGATAATATTATATTTAATTAGAGTAATCAAAAACCATGCTTAGAGCATGACACCTGCCAGGGAGAGCTTCAAAACCACAGTAAGCTGCATGTGTTGGTATAGTTTCTGTGTTTGTCCATGGGCGCTAATCTAGGAAGAGTCCCAAATGGGGTAGCTACTCAGCTATTTCATCGACTTTGATCTGGTTTGGGGGGCAGTTTATTCTCCCATAATGCCATTGATCAATGATTTCCTTTCAGCAGTGATGTAATTAAAGAGCTTTAGTCAGCTTGTGCTGTGTTGTCTTGAAATTTATTATTCTGGAGATTTAAAGAAGATCGATAGGGTGCAATGGCCCGGTGTTTAGAGCAGAACTGGAGGACCCTCGGAGAGAAGGAGGCATGCATGAAGCACGGCTCCAGGACACAAGCAAGATGTTTACCTGGGACCTTGAGCTGACCTATGCACAGCACATCCTCTTTAACCAGTAGCGTTTTACTACCTATTTTTATTGTGTAGACTGGAAACTCGTCTGTCCTGGTTACTATTGATCTTAGCTTGTTCAAAAGAGCTGAAATCAAGTACTGTAAGAAAACAGTAGTTAGAGCAGATGTGTATTTTTTCAGAGAGATATATTGCTCTGGTGGCAAAGTATGTCCACTATTTTAAAAATAATCGTAGAATATCTTTAAAAGTAATAAAGTTATCCTGAAAACAAGGTAAGATTTCTTTCTGAAATGTAAATGTGATCTAGAAGAGAAACACCGCCTATTAATGTGGTATAGTCCTAACAGTGCTACGAAGCTGTATGAGACAAGAGGCACCAGAAGCTTCTTTCTGCACGCTGAGCAGTGCTCTGGCGGGGTCCAGAATTCCTCTCTGTGGTTCCCAGGCTTGTTTATCTCACGTGAGTATCATTTGCCATCCTCAGGGCAAGAAAAGAGGCGTTAAAACCAGGAGGAGGCAGGTGGACTCTTCATATTCTGTGGAATTATTTAGCAGTCCCAAATTGGTCAGAAAATGCCGACTTACAGATCATTCGCTCTGCCGAGTCATGTACAAGGCCGTGGGTTGTACTCTTCTGTTAAATAGCCAGTCGTTTCTTCCTGTAAAGTACAAACAGCAAGACTTTTAATTTCCTCACATTTAAGATCACCTGCTAGTGTAACTGTGTGAAGTTCTCATAATTTTTCGTCATTCTTTTCAAATGTTTTTTATTTAACATTTTACTTCATATCTAACTTAGAGTAAAAACTGACCTAATGAGCTTAGTCTCTAGCTAAGGCAAAAATCTGTCACTGAAGTGTTTTTGAGGAAGGTTCTGGGAATTAACGTTCTTCAACCTTCGCTGGATGGTTGCTGGTTGCTAGAAATGTCTAAGCGTCACTTTTGATCGTGTATTTCTCCATCCTTAAAGCCGTTACCTCGTTGTGACTTTCAGTAGCACCGTTTCCCGAGTAAATGCCCTTTCCTTTGATTTTTGTCACATTCTCTGGGGGTTGGCTTTGCTCTGGAGATTACGTCCTGAGGGGGAGCCAGCACTCAGGGTAAGCATCTTCTGTCTAAGTGTGCTGTGCGCATTCACGTTGTTGTGTGAACCAGAAAAATGCTTTTAAAGGGATTCTTCTCGTCATCCCTATTTAGTTGAGTTCAGTATGCTTCGTGTTAGTCTTGAAGTGCATGGATTGAGCTCCTTTCGAAGGATGCTGGTTGAGAGGGCATGCTGCAGGCACGCAGTCATCTTCTCCAGCCATTACTGGGTGTGAAGCTCACATGGACCGGTTCTGCCGAAACTGTCCAGAGCAGCAGCCCTGGAAGTCTGCACAGGTTGGGCCTGGGTCTTGTGCTCCAGCCTCTTTGCTTCCAGATTCTCTCTTTTGTAGCACACTGTTTGCTGCTCTAGACGTTGCTTGAGTTTCGTCAGCTTTCATAAAAAGTCACCTGTAGTGTTACCAGAAGTGATTTCTTTGCTCCAGTAGAAGCTATCATAAAGCTACTGAGGAATGCAATACAGGAGCATGAGCTAACACTAGTGAATTAACGGATCTTCAGCTGAAAGAACAGATTCTACGCGAAGGACGTACAGACACCACGTCAGTGTGCATGGAAGTTCAGAACAGCATTCGTTATGGATGATGGGCCCCAGCAGAGGTGCACCGCTGTCAGTTCAGCGAGGTCTTCGACATGCATTCCCTCTCCTCACCATTGTAGCTATACGCCATTAAACACTCAGCGAGCTTTCAATATTTCAAATTATTTACGTTTTCTAATAGTGGGAGAAATATACTCGAAGTAAACTGCACAAGCCAACTTTGCAGAGCACTCCAGTCATAAGGTAAGGTTGGCTGGAAATGAAATCTAATTGAAGAAAGTCCGTGGAATTTCTGGTGTTGAATAAGGATGCTTATTTATTACTTTGTTATAGCTCTATGCGAATATATAGATGCACATGTCTGTACTAAAATTATGCTGTCCAGACTTATGAGAGCCAGTTGGAATCTCTCAAGGTTGCAGATGAGTAAGTGTAAATGCATGTGTATATTATAAGACGCATGCCCTTGGAGGTGACTTTCTCACTGATGACAAATCTTTCTTAAATCCTCTCCTAGAAATCAGTCCTTTGTTGGCTTTGAGTCTTTGAGTTCTCTATTTTCCCATTTACACTAATGGATTTTAATAGAAATGTAAAAACCAAGCATTTATTTGAAATGCCCTAAGACTTTTAATACTTCAGAAAAATGTTTGATACCCCAAATTCCTTTTTGAATTATTTAAGCAGTACTGCAGCAAACCGTTTACTCAGGGGTGCTCAGAGTGGTGTGTAGGATGGGTGTAGTTTTCTTTTAATGCAGCTATTGAATTCAAACCCGCACAGCCTCTGGCATAATTCCAGGAGCAATCTGCTGTGCGTAGTGAAGATAAATTGTTTGTTTTCAGCAGCATTTCTTCATCTTCATCAGTTAATCTGGAATGAAATTTTACAGTCAGCCACGGAGTTTTTAAGCAATATATTTACACCTTTTATCCTGCAGGAATATTTAATAATGCTGTGTACAGTAAATGATTATAGTAGTTAATGATACAAGCTGAGAATGTATAGTTTCCCATAATTTTTTTCTATCCAAATGAGAGCTGTACTCCAATGCAGAAGCACGCGTTTGCCGGGCTTTGTGCACCCGGCTTTCAAGGCTATCAGGAGTGTAATTGAGTGTGTGTTGGCATCAGCAATAAGTCTTTCACACAAATCTTTGCTTGACACACACTCCCCCTTTTGGTGCCAGATGTCAAGCTCTTTTGGATGCCTGTCTTATGATTTTGCAGTTAAAGCACAGTAAATCCTGGGAGTTTTCTGTGCCTGGACCCGGACGTTTTCCACCTCCTCATTTCCTGACTTTCAGGTGCTCTGTCCCCTATCTCTGGGCACGCTTCACATTGACACTCTTTGGTGATGATTCTCGAGGACACTTTCTCCTTAATGTCTTGGTGTTTACTGGCTTGTCGTAGGTTCTAAGCTTTTTATTTCCTCATAAAGAGTTGTTTATTTCCTCAGAAGAGTTGTTTGCATCTTCCATTCAAGAAAACAGGTTTTTGATCCTTTTGTTTTTCATTGCTTCACAAAAATTTTTCATTAACATCATGGTAAAAACGGAAAATTGTCATGAGCAGGGTGAACAAATTTCCCTCTTTCTTCAGAAGATCTCTAAAATGCTTCCTGGTTAATGCAACATTATTTGTATATCCATTGTACCCCAATTGTTATTAAGTTTGCATTGTATTGTACTTATGAAAGTGTAGTTACAACTGTAATTTTGTGCTTAGAGTTTAATTCAATTTGATATGGCCGTGTTTGGTGCAAGTCATTTCTTAGGCAGTGCTGTATACGTGCAGTGCGTCCCTTTTTTCTGTAAAGCTTTCTTCACGAGAAATGCATGCTCCTGGTTTTGCTCTAACACTTTTCTGATCATTCAAGCATTTAAGTTTTAAGCATAGTTGAATAGTCCCAATAAGGTCTAATGGACTACTCACATGCTCAAATTTTGGTATTCTTGGTGGAGCAAGGATTCAGTCAGAGTCAGACTATGTGTTCTCCGTGTAGAAGGAACAATCTTTGCTTATTCCAGCCTTTGGTTTTTAAAATAATCTTGTAGCTCCCAAATCTGTTAAACAAAGCATTGTCTTCATCAGTTGGACATCATTTCTTTCTAGGTGTTTGAAGCAACAGCTCCTCAACGAGAAGTACGGTAAAAGTAAACTTGCATCGTGATGCCCAAATGTAACGGTTGGACTTGATTATCTTAGAGGTATTTTCCAGCCTAGGTGGCTCTATAATTCTGTGATCCAAGCAAATATGTCCCCGTCTCTGATGGTGGCTGCGAGACTCTTCTGTGGACATCCAGAGGGGCGTGCAGACACGTCTTTAGCCTATTGTAGGTACGCGACAGATTGAGATCTACAAGGCAGCTTCTCAGAGCATTGCCCAAATCCCCCTTTAAAAGCTGTGCCCTTGCGGTGACACCAGGCCAGATGTCAAGCCTTCCCAGGGGACAGTTCAGTCTATGCCGAGCCAGGCTCCATGCTCGCCTGTCTCCGAACGTCAGCTCAGGAACCGCGAGGCAGCGGCGGGGCCACGCGGTGCCTCGGCACTAGATGAGCACAAGGAGGTAAGTGCGAGGGGTGAGACTGGCCGGTCTCACTGAAGTCTCTCTAAAGCTAGCTTAGGTTAGCTTTAGCAGCGTCCTTTCTGCCTGTGCCTTCAGAAAAGATACTGTATAAGTGATAAATAATGATGGTAAATGCAAGGCTTTTAAATGAATACAAATCTTGCAAGGGATCCTAAGGCTTAGATCTTTGTGCAAGGGAGAAAGCTGTATGTTTGTACATTATCAGCCTTTGTCTTTGAGATACGGCATAGAATCATGGATCATAGAATATCGGAGTTGGAAGGGACCCGCAAGGACCGAGTCCAGCTCCCAGCCCCAATACATACACGTGTCTTCATCTGAGTATTACTAGTTTTGTTCCTCGGTAGAGAGGGAAATCCAAAGTGTCCCTTCTGTTAGTAAGTGGTGCTGTTGAGAGAGACAGTCAGACAGAAGGCCTGAGAAGAGACAGGAAGAAGAAGACTGTTAGCTCCATGTAGGGAATGCCTCTTCTTCATCACGTTGCTTATAGGGCAGAGGGTTTGTGCTTCTTACAGCCACAGGTACGGGTACGGGTGTGAACCTTGTACCCACGTGCTCACGCACAGGTTATTTTATGCGCGACTTATAAACAGGAGTTGTCACCAGCTGTTTAATCCTATTTCAGATCTGTTTTTCACTGTGCTGGCATGAACCAGGAGAAAAGTTCATTTTGCTGTGGTAACTTACACAAAATGTGCAGTTGTACTTCTCTGTCTTAGGAATCTCCTCAATCACATATGATGATGGTTTATTTTCAGAAGTTCCTGTGAGACCTTATATGAAGCTGTCAAGCCAGAATGAATTTTTACAACCGTTGTAAAGACGGGTCTGACGACAGCGTTGCTCGCAGGAGCCACTTACCCATTTTTATTCATTACGTTTTTATTTGGTTTGAAAGCATGAGATGAAAATCCTCTGTCCCTACAAGGTACCCTGGGCTACTTTGGCTTTTCTCAGTGTTGTTCTTCGTAATCAGTTAGAGGTACTCTGTGGTTTATTACTTCCTTTTGATAGCCAGATTAGTTGTCATCCACTTGATTTTCACTTAACGCGGTGATTCCTGACATTTTAAAATTGGCAGATGAAAGAAGGGCTCATTTTGAATCTAAGTTTTGTGACAGAATTTTTCAAGTTTGCTGACAAGCTGTCAGGCTAAATTCTGCTATTAACCCCGGAAAGAAAAGCCAACTGTCATTCTCAATATACAGACTAAAGTTACAGTTGTGCTGGAAATGCTTTGCCAGGTTTGGTGGTGGTGGATTATTTTTCCCCTGAAATGATTTAAATATTTTTATTAGTGTTTACATTTTAAGCAAATGAATATATTTTTCAAAGTAACATCATTTATTTGTGAAATGATACGGATTAGCTGTTATACTTGTATGGGTATGTGGTTAATACCTGGGGGCAATTTCTCATACAGACACAGCAGGGAATTGGGCCTGAGCAGCTGGCAGGTGCCCTCACGGATGAAAGCTCCTTGGGAGGACGAGGGAAGTGCGTGGAGCTGCAGAGCCTGCTTTGGGATGAGAGCCTGCCGTGCAACAGGCGTCGTGCGTGCTGCTGAACCCGCTCCTCTTGCCAAGGTCTCGATTTGCTCCTCTGAAGTTGTCCTAACGACCATCTAGCTGCTGCCAGCTGCAAGGCTAAGTTCGTGTGTTTTGAAAGTGATGAGTAATTCTTGGGCCTCCGCTGTGCAACTTAAAGAGTAATACCCTTTGGCTTCTGGTTTAAATGATTTTCGTGACTCCCTCTCAGCTCAGAAGCAGGTGCACAATTATGGCCGTTTTGAATGAAAGAGACTTTCTATTCTCAAAAGAAAGGGCTCGTTCCTAGTAGCACCGAAGTCAGGAAGGAAAAAACAAACAATCAAACCTAAACTAATCTGCCATAATGTGTGTGATGCTGTTGGAAGCATTTGTTGTACCAAGACTGTAGGCATCTTCTGTATCGCAGTCATGGAATTCCAGACTTATGTTTTGCAGTCTTGTCTACCTTTTGCTATTTAATTAATTTTAGAGGAATCCCACAAAGTTTATTTTTAAATCAGACCATTCAACAGTGACTCACGATTTACCCAGACGTTAAAAGAATCAGTCTGTCAGCGACAGGAGTTAGAGGATAACAGTTTTGTGTATGTTTGTTCCATAGCCATTTGTAATTTAAAATTACAGATTTCAGAGTTCTCACGTGGCTTGCGTTTTATTACAGAAAAGAAGTTCTTGCACTTTTATAAATAGAATTTTAATCTCATTCAGTTTGTTTTTTTTTTCCTGATTTTTTTGTTTGTTTTAATAAGTGATTTATTTATCTTTCTTTCGTTCTTGGTTTCTTCTGTGAGGTAGCAAGCTGAAAGACTTCCATAAATTTCCACAAAGAACCACTTTTTACAAATAATAATTGTTCAGTATTTTTGCATCTGTTTTCCAAAGTTCTCATCCAAATAGCAGGTATTAATTTATTTGGTATTGTGTATGATACAGAAATGTTATTTTCACAAGAGCAGATAATTTAACTAAAACCACGTTGGTTTCTTTTCTCTCTCTCTTTTCAAGATAGCGCCTTTATATTCTGTTCTATAGCTGCAATTGAATTTAAAAGACTGTAACTTTGGTTTCTGCCATATTGATTGCACATGAACTCTTCCATTTACCTTGTTTGTATTTTTATGGCCTTTTTCGCCTTTGTTTGCTCGTAGTTTCTGCAGGTCTCATTTCAGACTAAGGTTGATCAGGTGGCAAATGAGTAACTTAGACCTCCCTCAGATCTGTGATCAACACAGGAGGTATATTTTTCGTGAGTGTACAAGAAGTGTATTTTTCATCTGTAGATATTAAAAAGAAAGCCCTGAGGATCCCGTCTGTTGAAATCCAAGCAGCAAAAATATTAGCAAGCCTCAGCCCCTGTGCCAACATGGAACCTGTAGGTTGTACTTTGCATGATGACGCTTAAAAAATGCACTCATGAAAGTATTTTTCTGTTTCTCAGAGATAGGAATTCTTGTCGATTAGACATGCAGATTGTGTAAGGCCTCTGTGAAAGAACTGGAGGGCACAAGAGCAGCGGTGCTGTGCTGGGCCTGGAGATGTGAAGTTGCTAAAACTGTGCCCTGCAACCTGGCTGGAAAGAAGGAATAAGTGAAAATGTAAATTTACAGATTGGATAGAAGCTGCCATTTCACTGTAAGTGTAATTTGGCCGTATAAAATGTAATTAGAGTGGCCAAGGCGCTTTCTAAGCGAATTGCCTGGTTCCCACAATGGTGCTTGCAGCTCGGGCTGGGGCCCTTGTCCCTCAGGAGGAGGGCCACCTCATGGCCTTCCCTCTGAAGGGACAGACCTGTCCCCCACTTGTAGCACCCCAGGGCACTCCGCTCCCCTCCTGCCCGTGGATGAGGGGTGGTGGTGCTCCCCAGGCCGCAGCAGGGGTTGGGCACCCTGCTGGCCCTGCTCCTCCGCCGGCATCCGCAGCTCAAGGAAGCTCCTGGAGAGTGAGGCACAGACAGGAGAGCTCTCTGTGCTGCCGTGATGGCCAAAGTGCAGAAATTCAGACAATTTTGAAGCTGGCTGAAGAATTTACACCAAAAAAAAAAATCCCTCCTTTCACATGCTCAGCTGCTCCGTTGCAGTCATTTCTGTAGGAAACCCTCCATTGTTCTCGCTTCTCCAGCTGCTGTGTACGAGAGGAAGAGAAGCTTTATTCCAAATATTGTTCTAAGAACAATTTAAATAAATTGAGTCAAAATTTGGTGGGTTTCATATTGATCGCTCCTCAGTTCTCCAGTTGAGCTGAAAAATATTCCTGAAGGTTATCGCAAAGAAGCATCCTTTACTCCATGGATTTTTGTGTGGAATTTATTTTTGCTCTCCCCAGATTTACTGTCCTTTCTAGCTCAATCAGTTAGGGTAATTTTAATCTCCAGACAGTGTTTTTTTTCTTTACCAAGTTCTCCCATTTTCTTCCTGACCTCTTCTCCCAAAAGAAAGCAACTCAGGTAAAGATGCCATTTAAACATTTCTATTGAAATTACTGCATTATTCTAAGAAATACTTTTCTCTCTGAGACTAAATATCGGATAAGAATTGCATCCAATTATGATATCTTCCTGAGCTCAGCTGCAGCTTGGGGGATGTGGGTCTTAGGTGAAATATTAGGTGACTACAAAATGTCGAAGTTGGTAACATGGAGCTTTTTCTGAGATGGAAGCAAATCTTTGCAATATTTAATAGCATTCAGTGCAATGAGTCAGGAGCCACGGAAGCAATTTAAGCCAATTAATCCTTAGTGTTAAAACATATTTCAGTTGAATTTTTTATCAGACGTGTGTGTGGGAAACAGTGTGTGAGAAAGAAAAATTAGAAACGTGCTAAATAATAGATGAATGCACCTAGCCAAGATCTGCTTATTAAGTCTTCTTTATTATTATTATTCTAAATACCTCATGCCAGATCCTCAGCTGGAGTAAATTTCCTCAGTTGTACTGAAGTCAATGGAGTTGTGCCAGCTTGAATTTGCTAAGGATCTGGCCCTTAATTTTGCAACAGGAAAACAAGAATATTTTGGGGTTGAAATGATGGGGGCTATGAGGAGTTTGCTAACGGTAACACCATTTTCCTAGTAGCAGAAAAAATAAAAATCTACTGTTCTCTTTACTTTCGTAGTGCAGTTGAAGGGTCTACTTGACGTTATTCCATTAGATGGAAATTACTTTTTCTTAAAGTATCTCCATCCTAAAAACCTTGCATGTATTAAGGAATACTACATAGACACTCCGGGGTTTTATTTAATTTCTCTGAATGCCAGTCTTTTGTACCAGCATTTCTGCCATTCCTACCTGAAAAACGTTACAGTGGCCATAGTGTGCTCAGATTAACTAGAGGAGAAGCCATAAATATGTTTGATTTTGGAAATCTGTTTCATACACTGAGCTGATTGTCCACTGTGAGGAAAGTGTGCTGTAATTTAATGTGGCATCTTATTAAAATCCAATGTGTCATTTCATTTGGCTGCATTTTAGAAACATATCAGCAAAACAGAGACTGAAGCTAGTTAATTCCGTAATTGCTTAAAAAAAAAAAAGAAATGTTATTTCCATAGTAAAGGAAAGGCACGTCAGTCTTCAGTACCATAAAATGCTGTCCTGCTCCACTTGGACTTTGCACGTTTATGCTCAAATGCCTGTATTTCTGAAAGAATGGCTTTTTTGGAAGACTAAAGATAACATCACAAAACATGTTTGTTATATTCTTAATTGTTTTGACCATAGAATTAATTTTAAAGTCAAAAGGGGCACTGCTTTTTCATCACTCCTGGTCCGGAATATTCAGCATGTCACAGATGTTCATGAATAATGTCCATTTAAAACTGTTGGCAGAGCGCGCTGGCGAGTTGGCGAGATGAATTAAATGTTGGGGGGATCTGACAGGCAGCACGCTGCTTTGTGATCATTCCAAAGTTCTAATAATCTCCCTCACCTTCCCTGCCTGCCGCTAATGAAAGAGAATAGGTGATTGCACCTCGGGCTATGTTCTGCGCCTAATGACTCCTCCAAAGGCAGATTTATGAAGAAAAAATTAACTTTGAATGAGGATTGAATTGGCCCTGACAGTCTGATAGACTGTGACACAGATTCTGTGGCAAAACAGACGTAGCCCTAATTGATTATCAATATTTTAAGCAAAGTGATGAAAATAAGCATTAAGTGATGAGAAAGGCAGTCTTAATACAGTAGGCAGTAACCGGGATATGGGAAGCCTTTGGGGAGGTTGGCCTGGTTGCCATCGCTGAATTTTATCTGTCAGTTTTTCCCTCTCGCTTCCCAGCATCCATTGTCCCTTTTCGGCATATTTTTTTCCTCGCAGATTTCTGACCGGAATGCTAATACCCTGGACAAGGATGGATGTGCTCCCCTCTCTCTGGAGAAGTTTGTTTAATTTTTAACCCGCTTTGACTTAGGAGTAACTTGGGCTGCTTTGCAGTACCCAATTTCAGAAATTCCCTCTTTTTCCTTACACGTTCTCATAGCCCCATGCAGCTTACGTCCGGCAGCGAGCAGCATTTTGAAGACCATAACAGTGAACAAAAGAGGAGAGAAATTGCCTGGGCGCTGCTAAAGGGTCTGTACCTTCACGACTCGGTTGGCTATACTCACTGTTAGTGCCAGAGGAAGAAAGCATTCAGGTTCCGCTTTTTGGGTAGCACCCCACATTGCTAGGTGCATCTCTGATAGCTGTAATTAGTCAGCAGTGTAATTGGGCTGCGTGCCATACGTGGGCCAGTGGTGGCAGGCGCTTCTCGAGCTCTCCCAGCCGGACAGCGCAAGACGGAGCAACGTGCTGGATTCGGTGGGCACCTGGCCACAGGGAGCTGGGCAAGGGGCTGCAAAACCACAGCAAGGTAGAAGAAAGGGCACAAATCTGGGACAATAAAACACGTGCAGTGTTGCCACCTCTGTCTGTGAACCAACAGCTACCGGAGTCTGCTCCTGTCTGGGAGAATATTGGAGAGAGAGCGGTTGTTTTGAATTGGTGGTGGAGTTTTTGGATGTATAATAGATAACTTCACTTGTCACTATATGAACATTCAGCAGAGGGTATTTCTACAAGCCTTGATAAATGTAATATACTAGAGAAAAATAGCATGTAAATTAAATACGGCTTTGTAAATTAATAATGGATTATAGTTTTATTTTTATGTGTGAGCTGACTGAATATTTTATAAGTGCAAAAATGTTTGTGTTTAAAAAAAATGGTTAAAACCTTTCTGATTATCATCGTGGGTTGCTTGGCTACATTTCAGATGCAAAGTCCTTGTGTCTTTTCTGAGTTTGCCTGCTTTTTTTCTCCCAAATAAGTCTTGAATTGTACGGCGTGTATTCTTAAATGTTTGAGCAGTTGGAAAGTTCACGGTTATGCTGAATTTTTTTTTCCAAAGGCTTGTGATTTGCAGTTAATGAGTGTTCTGACAACATCCATTTTTATTTTTAATTCTTTTGTTGTTTTGTAAGTGAAACCAGTGACATGATGACTGCCTGCTCACTGCCAGGGGCTTCTGTGCTTGTGCACTGCGGGCTTTGTGACAACATTTTGGGCTTCCCAGTGCAGCTGTTCTTAAAATTCGCCCTCCTCCACGATTCGCTCATCCTGCCTGCTGCAGGAGGGGGTTTTGGGAGCCGCAGTTGGCAGCAGCGCCGGGAGGTGAGGGTGCCGCGCAGCCCTGCCCTGGCACTGACCGCATCCATCGCATCCGCTGCAGCTCTGGCTTCCACCAGGGCTGGAACAGAGCCACGCGGAGCGCAAGGAGGCCGTGGTCAGCAGGGCTCGTGTGATGAGATGCGAGTACTTCAACTGAAAGGGGAGAAAAACATAAATCCATGGAATATAAATATCTCAAATGGGCTTTCCCCTTATTAGCAAGGGGATGTGTCACTCCTGTGTTCCCCCTATGTAGGTGGCAGCTCTTGATACATGCTCACAGAGGACACAGGGCTGTATCTGCAGTAACTGCTTTTAAACGGTACCTGCAGGCAGTGAGCAGGTCTGTAGTCACCTGCAGACAGCCAGGAACCCAGGTGAGCGCTGTGGTTGTCTGCAGATGGGAAATTGATAGTGAAGCCCTAAGGAAGATCGTAATCTTTCACTGTATTACAAAACATTTGAAGAAAAGCTGCTGCAATTTTAAATTGAAGTTCATTTTTGTTGCTGTTAAATTTACATTTTTTCTTATATCGAATAATTAAGAGAAATTAATATTATACGTAGGCTATAATATTTTGTCTTCTATCTGTGGCGTATGAGACGCTTCTGGTAGAGCTAATTGTTGCAGTAACGACGATCTCCATGCAAGGAGTCTTTGCAGCAGCAAACACTAGCTGTAGCCGCTCTCAAACGGAGACATGCTGATGCACATCATTTATGCTATTTAGGAGATGATTTATTTGTGAAGACCATTTGTTTTCTGTTTTTTCTTTTCCTGGAAAAGCTGCTTGCTTTTTTTGTTTTATCAGCTGTAGTCTCCGAAGAGCTTGTTCCAACATTTCCTGTTAGCATAATGTCATGTAGTAAGACAGCATATTTTAATGCAAACCTATTGATTTTTGCAGGGCGTTTTTGTACATCGTCATGGTCAGCCAACGGTGGCCAGTGGCTCCCAGTGCCCCGTGAACTGGTTGGGAAGACCGAGAATTAGTAGGGCTAAATGACCAACAAAGAAAATGTAAAGTTAATAGGGTTAAAGTGTTATAGTTTAACAGTGTAAAATGATGCTTTTTGTCCAATACTGAGTGAAATATTTTAAGATATTTTAGTGTTTTTATTTCAGTATGTAGTGTTAAGCAAGGCAAAAGCTTGAGGCCACATTGCTGTGCATTGTAACTGTAACTGTTTGAGCTATGTGCTAGACACAGACCATGGCTACAGCAGTGCTTTTAGGGACTGTGGCAGAACTCTGCCATTAAAGCTCGCAAAACCAGAAGGCAGAGCTCTGACAACACGGGCCTAGGCACTCACAGGCCTGCTTCTGCCCGCGCCTCTCCTCACGCGCGTGATGCCCGCTAGGCCGAGCTGCCCTTCATGAGGCAGCGCCCGTCACCTCGCCCTTCTCACAGCACCCTCGAGCACCAACGCCATGCTCTGAAGAGGGAGAGCTGGATGGGGAGAGCTGCTCCGTCCCCAAAGTTTGGCTGTGCCTGCTTCTGTTGAACCTGGGGACGTGTTCAAGTGATTAATGAACCAATTTGCATTTGCCGGTGGGGTTTTGGTTTTGGTTTGTGCAGTGCCATTAAGCTGGACATTTTAAAATCATTTGTCTCATTTTTGTGTTTGTTTTCTTTTTTAAGCATAATCTCAGCGTTAAAGGGAGTAGAAAAAGCACTTTTGCTCCTGTTCATAAAGGTGGCTTTTCAGTCCACCCAAAAAGTTGCCGGGCGCACGGTGACCGTCCTTTGATCGGCGTAGCAAGGCCTTTTGGTTAGAGGAACTTCTGTCGAGCTGAATGTGTCTGTTACGTGTGGGGTGGCCCCTGATCTTTGTTGGCCGGACAAATAGTTTCTTCCCAGCAGGAAGAAACAGCATTATCTATTGGCCCATTTTGGGCGGCTTTGAATGGAGCACACCAATAGATAACGCTTCGTGGTGATTGTTTGGGAGAGAGAAGGCACCAAGTAGTGGGGTAACTGGTAAATATCAAATATGGCAGTCAGACTTCTTGGTAAGAAAATAAAAACATCTCTAAGGCTTCTAGTTTGATATATTTTTCAGAAACAAAAGGGCTGTTCATTCTTTTCTCTCTGTTTCTTATCCTCTCATGGATTTTATTTGCAACTAAAAAAATCGATCAAGTTAGAGGAGCACAGAAAGCATACAATTTAATAGGGACAGATTATTAAACACTTGTACTTTATTGAAAATATTTTTATTGAGTTTCTGAAGTATTTCAGTATTGAGCAGTGGTCTGGGAAGACTGCATTTCATTTTTATAAAGGTTTAGAGGGAAGAGGATTCTGAATATATGTAATTAGTAAAGAAAACAGAAGTAAAGAGGAAAATCTAAGCAGGTATATAGAGCCTGGACAATGGGCAAGGGCCTGAAATTCTGTGTGAGTGAATGTTTGGTACATAAGCAATTACAGTCTGCTTGAACGGCAGAGTATGTGGGTATAAACCTGAAAAATTCTGCAAAATATCGGTAACACTGAGTGTGGGATAACTCATGGGATCTTCAGAGGTAATTGGTAAAGCTATGCTGATTTACACCCAGTGATATTATGGCCCCATGATTCTCTGTGGATCCCAAATTACCCATCCTTGTTCTTATATTTCACTCTGTCGTCTCACCTCATCTCCAAAATGCTTTTAATAACCGAGAAGGTACTTCATGTAAACTTTGTTTTATGTAAGCATCATAGCCTTTGGTGTGACCGAGCAGTGTTGTTCCACTTCTGCATCCCATTCATTTGGCTGTGGGGCTTGGCTATGCTCTTCACTCGTGGTTTCTGTTCGCTGAAGGAAGGGATTTATGTTGTCGTCCTTTGTGCTGCATGCAGCATGATGAGCCGCTGACGGCAGCCAGCCCGGAGCAACCACTACTAGCAGGGGCACCTGGAAATTCCTAAAATTGGCTTTCACTTTGTTGTACTTGTATTAACAGCCCAGTCGCTTCCAGCAAACATCTGCATTTCACAACTTTATTATTTTAGTGTAGGTAAACATCCTAAACATCTTCCGTGTGTCATTTTCCCATCCTTCAGAGAAAAAAAAATCAATAGAAGTGTAATTTTATCTGGGGCTGGACGAGCTCTTAAATGCTGCAAGCTCAAGCACCTCTTTATTTATTTATTTTATATTTTAGAAAGCTTTGTAAGCAGCCGGAGTTTTGTCATGCTAGCTGTTTATCCATGCAGGAAGCCCAGTTTCAGGAGCAATCTCAGCACTCCAGCTACCTGGATCAATTAAAAACAGACTTTTGCTGAAGTGACTTCTTTGATCTGCTCTGGGTGATGAGCAGCTGTCACTCCTCCTCCGGTTTAAGGGAAGTGCAGTGCAGCAGAAATGATTTCTGTTCCAAATACGGGGTCCTGTAAGTGCTGTGTCAGTGGCCAGCATGTCGGGCCTGAGCGCCCTGAAACAGCACTCCGCAGGCCAGAGAGGGTGCATTGCCTTTTGGAATAAGTCGTAAGGTTCTTTTAACGTTGTGTAATGGCAACCTGATTGGATCAAAAGAAATCGGAGTTTTTAATGATGCTTGGTAAGTGAATAACAACAGAGGATTTGAAGTATTTTAAGTGAATCGTTAGCATTAAATTCTTAAAGCAACAAATGGCTTCAGTGACTGCTGGTGGTTGTAATGGACGGTGCCCTATAACCTCAGTGACTTACTGCTCTGCAGATTTATGGGCTAAGTTAAATTGTTGTTAATGAGCAATTTTGCGTAGAAAATTGTCCTCATGATACTTTCTAAATTACTCCATTGTCCATATAATTAAGCAGGACATGAAAGGACATCTCTGTTTCTGCTAGGTGAAGTTTTAACTACAGTTAAAAGTACAGTGTAGTTTTAACTACAGCTG
>NC_066370.1:24257500-24455513 GCF_013377495.2 Cygnus atratus | reverse complement strand
AGACCCTTCAGCAGTCACCAGCTAATGGGAAAGCTTCCAGAGCACCGCTGGGCTCAGCGCTCCTTAAGGAAAAGCGCAGAAGTTGGCTGCCTCTTGCAGGAGGTGGAGGAAGGCTCTCTGACCTCAGGGAAGCTGGTAGGGTAGGCTACGGCCCCTGAAGTAACTGGATGATGGAAGCCATCAGCAGAGGTGCCAGAAGCATCTCTAGAAAACCCAGCAGCAGTGAGACAGGGCCCGGCTGAGTACAGGCAGAGGCGGCCGCGTCACCAGCATGGGCCGGGCCTGGCACAAAGAGCTGGGGGCAGAAAAAGAGACTAAAAACCTGTCCATCTTGGCAAAGAAACACGTTATCAAGGCAAGTATGTGTGTGCAGGTGAGAGTGGAGTTAACTATGAACCACACAGAAAGTAAAACCTTAGACACCACCACACTAAACACACATTAAAAAAAAAAAAAACACTTCACCAATCTTGGCTACTGTGCAAGCGGCCTGCGCTTCCAGGAGCCTGAAGTGACTTTTATTGTGTTTTATTTTGCACTTCAATTTAAGAAACAAAACAAAAACAAAAACTTGAAAACAAAAGCAGACTAAAAGCAAACACAAAGCATTCTGGTAGATCTGTCAGTAAATAAACATCAGGCGGACATCAGTGCTCTTCCTAGTATTATTCAAATGAGTACAATTACGCTTTGTCTTCATTTTGAGCATATAAACAAAAAGGCACAAGCATCCAGCCAACTCTCTGCCAATGCAGGATTTCCAAGCTAAGGACTTAATACTGAAGAAAAAGAATGGTTTGTATAAATCAGTTTATTTGAACAGACCATTTTAAAGATCATACACTGAACTACACATTTTGGCTTTTCATTACCACTCAGTAAAGGCCTCGGTACTCCTCTAAGAAGCCCCTGCAACCTGACACATACCAGGAAACAAACAAAAACAAAGAACAACAACAGAAAAAAAGACAGTTGGCAAGCGACTGAGTATTTGGGTTTAAGTCACATTATCGGGAAAACAATGGGCCATGTCACTGTACAGGATAAAGCCCTGTGACACTGGGAGGCATTCACTCGCTGATCCATCTTTTGCACCCCTTCCCGGTCTGCCAGCTCCTACTTTTTCACAAGACATCTTCCAAATAATAAAATGTAGCAATTTGTGGCCTAGTAGGAAAGAATATACTTTCAAATAAAAACAGGTCCTTCTTTGGTGCTAAGAATTCATCTGGAAAGAGGATCATGTGTTTAAAAACTGTACACTAATACTTAAGCACAAATCAAAATTTTCAAGGTTATCATCTTTATTTCTGTAATTTCTTTACTTTTCCAACATGAATTTACAACTTATGATAGTCAAATCAATGCGACTCATTAAATACATTTTTTTCATTGCATTCTCACATAGAAGTTGCTCCAAAAGCAAATTTCAATGGATTTCTCTGCCTCCTTCTCTCTTCTGTTCTTCAATTTAACATTCAAGTAGTAGAGGCTTTCAAATAGAAGTTATTGCCTTCTTATACACAATTAAAAAGGGAAAATTTTAGCTATATGCTTGGAATAGATAGAAGTGATTCAACTTAACCTTACTCTAAATCTGAGATTTGTAAAATACTGTTCCCTGATTTTTATGAAGTACTGAAGCCAGAAGCTGTCCTCAAGCCTAAAGTGACTCTCCAATTCTGGAGGAATTTCAAGTGGGAGATTAGCAGCCTATTTAAATACAGAATAAAAAAGATGTATGTTTTGTTCATTACTTTTCACAGACTCTTAAATGCTGACCTAATGCAAAATTATTAATAAAAAAAGAGTTAAAAAAAATAGGTCTATTCCCTCATGATTTGTGCTTAATATGCAATTTAAAGCTGAACATATTCTTTATTTTTGTAAATAAAGTAGTAACATAATCAATGTAAGTAGGAAGTAAAAGAACAATATCCCACAAGAGATGAAACTCAGAAGAACACCCAAGAGGATTAAATTTACATTTGCTCTAATTTCACAAACATCTGGAGTTGAACCAGGAATTAAATGCAACCCTGTAAAGACATTATACTCAATTTCCATCAGATTCAGCAAATTTCCAGGAATCCTTATCACAGAGATGAATTAGCTGCTGCAGGAAAATTGCAGGCTTGACACATAAGGCATGATATATATGTAGTAGCTAAACAAAATTTAAAATTTTACTATTAAAAAAAAAGTAATTCAGAAACAAAACTTGATTATACACTTACAATGCAGTAATTCACTCACACATGCATAAAAAAACCCAAACCTTTGCAAGATAAGTTATATCCATTAAAAGTGCTAGGTTAGGTTACACTAGGAGGAAAACTGAAAATTTCTGCATCAAGATTTATCTCCATTTATTCTTTTCCAAATTAGGTTAGCACTGTTTTTTTTATTTCTATTTCATTGGGTAAAATTGAACAGAACTATGATTTTTTCTGACTAATACATTTCAGGAACAGTTTTCCAAAAATCAACTTTTCAGGCTGAATTTACCACTCATTGCTAGGAGCTTACCCCTTAGTCTGAACAACAGCTACTAGGTTAAAAAAAAAAGTCTGTGAGAAAGCAGATAAAGTGCTAACTTATACAAGACAAAAAAAAGTGAATTAATTACGGAAAAAAATAATTAATTCCATGAGTAAGAGCAAAGCTAGTCAAATGTTACTGCCTAAGAAGGGAATTCAGCTTAATCTTCCCATCAGTGGGGGCATGGCGACAACTCTTCCACATGGACTGTCACCAGCCCGTGCCACAGCTGCCCCTCGTTACGGTGTTCACTAATTCAGTGTTTTTTCATCACATTGCTGCCCCTTTCCATAAAAATTGTAGGGATGGAGGGCACTCTCTCTCTCTGGAGCTTGTTCCAAAGTTATTGATTACCTGGCAGCAAGCCCCCTACAAGTCTGACCGTGGAGTCCCACTTTCTTTCATTTCTTAGGGAGCAGGAAAAAAAAACTTTCTAGGTTTTCAGTTTTTTCATTTAGTTTTGTTTAAATTTAGACTCAAAGCTTATATACAAATTGGGATTTAGTCTATTCAGTTTAATAAAAACTACATCCTATCTTCCTTATGCAATATCCTATGTTGCCCTCCTACCTCAGGGTATCTACTGCTCTGTACAACCTTCTGTCACCCGACAAACAGGCCAGGCCAGGAGACTTCAGACTTTGAATGGACAGTACCTATTCCAGCTGTAACACCATTAAGGTGATAATCCTTAGGAATGTGCCGAGAACTGTACAATCCAAAGGGCCTACGTGTTTGTAAAAAGAAAAAAAAAATCCCACTGAGCAATAAAAAAAAATCCCTCTGCAAGTTGGCAGAGGCAGCCAAATCAGTTTATACTGCATGCAAGCAAGAAACAGCTGCATTAAAAGAAAGTGAAAGTTTATCAAGCTGATCTCCAGAAGCTGGACAATGACAGTTTACAGACTCTCAAGTGCATATGGATTCTGAGACAGAGTTACATGATTGTTTACATGTTTTATAAAAAAAAATCCCCCCCCCCTTTTTTTTTTTTTTAATATGGAAGAGACAGCATTCTTCCTGGCCCTTTTGTCTCTATTCCTTGCAGCTGAAATCTTTACGAAGTACTCCACCATTAGCTAGAATCCCAAAATGACAACTTTAGGCTAGACAGCATATGTTTGGTAAAAGCTACGAATGAACAAAAAGAGTCTTATCAAGGAAAATGCAGATCAAGATTAAGGGACTGGTTTAGAATTTGTTGGTCAGACAACTAAAATCTCGTGCAGCAACAAGAATCATCTGCTAGGCTGCAAGAACCCCTCACTATAAACCCCTGCAAATTGATTTAAGTCACTTAGAGTAATCCCAACCTCTAAGAATTAAATGACAGCCTTAAAAAGTCCTAACAAATCCCAGATAAGATTCGGGGCCCTACCTATACATGATGTTATTCGTGACTCTTTATTGCTAAAGGGTAGCTCTGTTGCAGTTCAATTAATCCACTTGCAGGAGAAGGGCACCCATACCTACTAGACGCTACATCAACTAGAACTGCTACCTTACCTAAATTTGCATGGGGTATAGACTAAAGCATGTCAGAAGGGATGCTACCAGAACATGCTTTTTTCATTTTGTATTTAAGACTTCTCAAAACATAAAACCAGATTTTCAACCTTTCAATTAATCTATGGATACAATTTATTTTTCCTCATGTATCTTACTGATACAAAACCCAGAGGAAAATGAGAGAAAAAAAATTGCATACCGGACTTAAGTCATCTTTTTCATGAAGGTATTTGTAGCCCTTATCTACACACCAAATACCTCGAAGAGATCGTGGCCTCCAGTCTGTGAACTGAACTTTCAGCCTTCCTTACTGTTAAGTGCAACCATTGCTAGCAGCCAGAGAAATTGACAAAATTTCATGCAAGGAATGAATTTTCCCTGCCTTCTTCAAGCACGTGTTCTCCCTCCCCATCCATACAGAAAGCCATGGTGGACACACCAGCTCCAGCCTGCAAATGCCCAGTAACAAACCCTCTGTTCCCTACCAGGCTCACTGGGAAGCTAGGCACACAAGCAGCCCTCACAAAGGAAACATACTAGACCCACAAATCCAAGGTTCTGGCCACAACCTGGGCAGAAGTTAACTGGAAATCCTCCACCAGTCCCACCGAAACCATCAATAGGTCCCCGTGAAAGCGATCGATAAGGTCAGTTCTGATGGGAACTCTACAATTGACCATGATCTGTTCTGCCTGAAAGAGCTGGCAGGGATTTAAAGCAGCGAAGTGCTTTGAGTTCACTGCTGAGAAACTCCCATCGCTGCCGTTTGTGTCGGAACGCAGCTTTACCACCAAGACCTCTGACCGCTGGCAGAAGAATATAAACTCAGTTTAGTAGATTCGTGTGATCTGCTTCTTTGTGCACATAATTAACGCTGTCAGCAGGACAGTTAATTGACTTATTCTGAAACCTTTCACTGCGTTTTCAACGGAATAAAACAAAGGTACAAGATGTTAGGATCTATGTAAGGACTGCCCAATTTCTGCAAGCCAGTCACAGAGCTTTTCCAAGTCTCCCATTCACCACGTTCTTGGATGCACCACATGGAAGTGTTAGAAACCCTTCCCAAACCAACATCCCATCAGCAGGCTCACGGTCAATAACAAGGTCAATGTAAGATAAAATAAAAGCAGATTTCATAAAGGATCAAACACCTTGCAGTCTTAGTTTTAAAATTGACAGGTTCAGGAAGAAACACCCTAGTCTAAATTACTTGGTTTCCACACCGTAGGTTCTTTACAGCAGAAATAAAAAGGGGGTGGATGAAAATGTCTCTTTGCTGTTATTTTTCATATTTTCTTTAAAAAAAAACGGAGAAAATCATCCAAGTGTTTTACTTAATGAAGAACAGGGATAAGAGAAGAAGAGAAAGGGAAAATATATGCAGAAAACTGTCAATGGCATGGATCATAATCCCAATTGCAGCACCAGGAAGAAAGGAGACAAGTCTGACATGACTTGAATGGACTGCTTCATAATAAATGTAAAATAATAATGAAGCTAGTTACCTAAGATTTCTTCACTGAAACAGGGATATGAAAAAATTGCCATCATACAGGAAAAAAATTTTGACTGTGTTTAAGTTGGACAAAAATTAATGTCTCTTTGGGGAGGAAGAAAGAAAACAAGCTATAATAATCAAACCTCCTGGCTCCTGCTTCCCTTCCACAAAGCAGAATCCGCGCACTGGAATACAGTCACTACCGTCACTACTGTCATAAAGTCCAGTCCGGTACACGACTACACTGGAGACACAGCAGCACACAGCAGATATATGTGTATATACGTCTGCCACCATGGCAGACACACAGACTAGTCTTACAGGTCTGATGACAGCCAGAACTAGCTGCTTCAGAGGGATATTCAAGACTCCAGAGAAAGCAGATACAGGACATGTTCTTGTAGTATGTCCAAGATATAGCCTACGTTGATATTAAACATAACAATTAAGCAATTTCAGTATCTTCTGTTTTGATAGCTATAAGTGATCTGGTATCTATGTTGGTGAGTAGTCCAGACATATTTAAAGCTACTGGATAACGAAATAGACAAATGGGAAAGGAGCTGCGAAATATGACAGAATTTGACTTTACATATAAAATTATGCATCTGCTGACAGAAGTATGTCTAATAATGTTGTATCAGTGAAAACTATACTAATACAATGTATTAATTTCGAAACATCTATTTTGTTACATCAGTGCAACTCCTATATAGGTATTTGAAATTGTTTTATTGCAGATTATTTACATGCAAATAATTCTGTAAGTATTTGAGACATAAGCACAAAGTGGTATAACATTATAAGTATCTTTAATTGACTTACCATCAGAACTTGTAAGAACAAAGCTCTCAGCATGGGACTGCTTCTTCCCACCTACACTTCTGGGAAGCCAGTGAAGATCTATGGGATAAGTATCATCTGGGAGTTTCACTACTCGAGTAGTCTCACTAGTTAAAAGGTTCCATTTCATAATTTGGTGGTCATCACTGCAGGAATATAGCTCATCAGCTGTAGTCCATCCCACACAGCTAACTAATTCCTTATGTTTAATTAAATTAAGGAAATCTGAAAATTTTAATCATTAAAAATGGACATAAAATATCTCAGTACAGTAGCATTATTTTCATAAGATTACATAAAATGTTTTGTATATAGGAAACGTAGTTCTCCATTTTTTTCTTTGCTCTTTTGTGTCAAGGAAAGAGATGATAGAAATTCACCAGGATATAAAGCAGACAAGCCATATCATGTAAAAATAGAATTACTATGATATATATTTATTTATTGAAACATTGCAGAACCGTTGGGTTACACCTGTACAGCATCTTAGTGAACAATACAAGTGCAAATCGCCCTGTTATTGTTCACATCAACACACGTGGTGTTGGTTTATTAACACCACAATGTATTTAAACTGTTGACGTATTTGTTAAGAAATGTAATATCACGCTTTTGCTTGTATCTGCTATGTGTGCATCCTCTTACAAGCAAGTATATAATATCACTACTCCTATTTACTGTCTTGGAAAGATTTAACATCACTACAAACAGGAAAGGAAAGAAAAACTCAAAAGTTAGTAGCAAAACATTGACAGCTTCTGAAGAATGTTCCACATCTCTTAAAACATTGCCCTTAAAGACTGCACTAGATGGTGAGATTAAAAAAAAGCCACCTGCAATTTACAAATATTTTACTACAAGGTTTAAGATAAATAAAATCCTTTCTAGAAAAGAAACTAAACAAAAATAATATGTTTTTCTGTGGTTTATTCTGAGACAAAGGATATGCTTTGGTTCCTTTAAAAGTGAAGTCTTCAGTCTCATTTCAGTTGTTCAGATGTATCATTAAAAACGGTACGTAGGTATAACTGTAATAAAACAAAGCAAACATATATAAGTAGCCAAAACTAAAAAGGAAGATACCAACAGCAAGACAAAGTTTTGAATGACCAGTATTGCATTAGCACTGTGCCAAAATGAACCTGAGTTTTAAGGGAATTCTGTTTGTACAGTACCCAACTGCATACTTAACATGATTGCTGAGTATAAACACTGGGCAATTTAAAGAACAACTCATGGTAGGAGCATTTTGCTGGAATGTTGTAAGCTGAAACACCGACGTTGCCTTGTGCAGACATATAGCCATGACAGTAGCAGGGGAAAACCTGGAATCACAAACTTTTCAAGAAGTTTCATGCTTAGTGACAGCACTATGAGAAAAGCTATGTTATGAAAACAATCCTGCTGTGACCAAATTATACAATATCTTACTCTGTCATCCACTGCTATTTGTAATGTTCATGATACTTTACTGCAATGCAGTAATTCCATAAGCAGTTCAAAGAGGGCCCGCGGTCCCATCCCCTTCCCTCTTTTAACAGCAAAAGCCCTGCGAGTCTGTGCCTGGACAGGATGGAGGCACTGATCCAGGTTAAAACTCATTCGCCCTTCAGGATGAAAAGAAGCGAGTGCGAGAGGTTTGGGGCAAACGGTATGCTCCCAGGAGAGCACAATGACACACAATGCAACCTTCTGAACTCCTGGAATTTTTTCCATCATAAATACGATGACGTGTCAAACAGGTACTATGCAGAACTTAGGAAACATTAAAAGGATGCCCAAAGGATAAAATAACTTAATTTTCAACCCTACTTAACTATTGCATGTGTCAATCAATGTAATTTTTAAATAATTCTCTCTCTCACATTTGAATGTCTAATTTCGTTCTCATGCCTTAACCAAAAACTGCGTGGCAAACCTCACCATGCAGGCGTTTAGAAGGGGCCTAAGTCTGCGCTCAACTTCCAACTTTTAATCAAGTCCCTGACTTCCACATAGCGGTAATGCCTTTGCTCAGCAGGGCCATATACCTATTCAGCCTATGCTGCAATGTTTTCCACACTTAAACCCACCCTTTCAGCTGCTTCTTTGTAGTTTTTAACTTCTTATTTCTCACTTCAGAGTTTCAGGAGACACGCTGGTATGGCCAGCTTCCACCGCAGGGACGCCCCAAACAAATCGTCATGTGAATTTTTTTTAAAAAATCACATTAATTCTGTTAATTTACTTTCAAGGAATGAAATAATTATTGTGATTTTTGAAAAGGCCAGTTTGAAACACTCCTTGTGCGCACCTGAATGACACGAACGCTTCCCCTTGCCCGAGGTACTCGCAGAGCGCTCCGCAGCTGTGCGGCTGCACCTGTCAGCGCCAGGTGAGGTGTTAGGGGCACAGGACAGCTCAGTCAGCGGCGACTCCTCTCATCCTACACCCTTCGTGCATGCATTCAGGGCAGAAACTCAGCAGAGTCTAACTGCTAGCGCATCAGCTGAAAGCATTTCCTAGAAGCTTTTAAAAAAGATACGGCAATAAGGAGGCGGCTGGGCACCAACTGCAGGCAGCAAGTTGCTCTACATGAGCTCGGCTCAGCTTCTCCCGGCCTCAAACTGTTGCCCTTTTTTAAAAAACCACCTCAACCCCGTGCCTCCTCATTGCAATTACCATCCTGCGCTCTCCTCCCCTCAGCTGCTCTCCCTCCGGAGCTGCTGGACGAGAAGTGAGGGCTCAGAGAGGGCCGGAGAGGTTGAGCAAGGCTGTGCGCGGCGGACAGAGGGAGGCAGAGGGACGCGGCCCCCCCTTTTCCCTCAGGGACAGGACCGAGGCCGGTGCCCAGCTCGCTCCCCAGCGGCCGCTCCCTCCCGCCAAGCACCCCCGTGGAGCCGGGGGACCACCGGTCCACAGCCGGCCGCCTGCCCGCGGCTCTCCCCGCACCCCCGCGGGTCCCAGCTCGTAGCCCCCCTCACATCGCCGCCCCCTGCCCGGCCGCCTTTACCTGCGCCGGGACGGGGGGAGCAGAGCGGAGACAGCCGCGCCCGCTCCCTCAGCGGCCGGCCTGAGGCGGCCCCCGGCGGCTCCCGCCTGCCTCCCAGCACAGGCGGCGTCTCCGCGGCCCCCCCGTCTCTATAGCGACTTCCCGCGAGACTTCGCCTTCCTCCTCCTCCTCCTCCTCCTCCTCCTCCTCCTTCTTCTTCTTCCTCCCTCCTTCTCCTCCTCCTCCTCCCCCCACCCCCCGCCACCTCACGGGCCCGGGGGGGCCGTGACAGACCAGGTGACGCGGCTCCCCGCGCCGCCCGTTAATTAGCGCCGACTGAAAACCCCACTCCATTTTTATTATTATCACCTTTTTTATTAATTATTATTACATTTTACTCGTAAAAGCCCCGTCCGCTCGGCCGAGCCGTCCCGCCGCACGGCCAGGCGCCGCCCACTGACCTACTTCCAAAACCCAAACGACCCCTCCGTCCCCTTTGCACGGGGAGCGGCTGAGGCGCCTCAAACACCACCTATCGCGCCTCAACCTCCCTTGTTAAAAAACCATAAAAAATAAAATAAAATAAAATAAAAAACACCCCAAAAACGGCCCTGAGCGCGGTGAGGCGCCAAGATGGCGCCCGGCGGGGCTTTTTTTTTTTTTTTTTTTTCCTTTTTTTTTTTCCCTCCTTTCAAACGCGCGGCGGGCCGGCCCCCGCCCCTCCCAGCGTGCCCCGCGCCTTTCTAACGAATTTCGGTTCGAGTTCGCCGTTTGGGCGCCATTTTCGAGTGTGGCAGCCGCTGAGCCGCCGCGGCCAGCCCGGCCCGCAGCCCCGCTGCCGCTCCGAGCCGTCCCGGCCGGGGAGCCGGCGGCCGGTCCCCGGGGCAGGGGGACGCGGGGGGCTTCCTGAGGAGGAGGCGCCCCTGAGGAAGGCGAACGGCGGGGGGTCGCTGAGGCGGTGAGGAGAGCGGCCGGGAGCGGGGGCGGCGGGCGCTGCCCTCAAAGCCCTGAGGGGCGGCGGAGCCCCCCTGGCTGTGAGGGGCTCGGTGCCCGGCCCCGCTGTGTGAGAGGTTTTGGGGGGAGAGGTGGCAGCGGGCTGTCCGCAGCCCCGGGGGTAGGGGAGGCAGCGCTCCCCCTGCGCCCTAGGGACCGGCGGGGGGAGCGGGGTGCTGAGCCCCGGGGTGCGGAGGCCGGGCTTTGATCCGCTTATACAGCGGGGACCTTCCCGCAGCCAGCTTCGCTGCTCCTCCGTGCCCCGAGCCCGAGGGCTAAGCCGCTTGAAAAGCCCGCGGCGGGGCTGTAGCCGCGTCCCTCAGGGCGAGGGGTGGCTTTAAAGGCTCCGAGCTGCTCGCTGACACCGGCTCTCGGCCTCGGAGCCGTGAGGGAGCCTTTCTGCCCGGCTCCTTCTCGCCCTGCCCGGGGCAGGGGGTCGCCGAGAGCTGCTTTTAACCCGCACCTCGGGGCTGGCCTGAGAGGGGGGCTGGGCACGGGCTTGGGAAGTTCGTGAGGGAGCCGGCGGCCGCTTCATCGCCGTTTGAAGGCTGAGGTGAGGGATCGGGCTGGTCCCTCCTGGTGAAGCCTGTGCGGCTTGGAAGGGGCCGATAAGGTAGATGGGTCCGTATTGCGCCATTCCGCTTGAGTGGAACGGTTTTGTGGGGAAAAAAAATAAGTAAGTCTGGTGCTCTGAGAGCTCTAATTGTCTGAGACAGCCATTGCGGAACACTTCTGAACCGGGGCACTGACTCAAATTGCCTTAAAATGAGATCTCTCGCTCGTTTCCCCCCTCCCCCATTGTCCCAAATGAAGGGCTCTCATGAGAGTGTGGGCTGGGGGTAGGTCTGAAAACGTCAAATGATTGGCACCAATTGTAAGATGACTTTCTAACCACGTCAGTTTTTTATCTTGTGAGAAGTAAACTTTCTCATGTCTGTTTTTTTCTGCAAAGTAACTTCGCCACTTGCTGCAATTTAAACTCTTTGGGGAGAGTTTCGCTCCCGCGGCCGTCTTTCTTCGCATCGGTTGTTTTCTATTTCTACTTTTTTTTGGGAGCTGTGCTTAAGTGCCAGCTGATGGACTTTTGTACCGCTTCCTTCTTGATCAGATAACTTGAACATCAGAACTAGATGAAGGTATTTCGTCTTGCTTTATCTGTTAAATGCTGAATGCTAGCAGTAGAGGCTGTTATATGTCGTGAAACGAGCGTATTGATTTAAACCGCTTAAGAGCCAAGCGTTTGCTATAATTACACGGCTCTTTTTGTTTGTGTACACGCATACAGCCAGCATGGAGTGTTGAAAGTAAAACGGGTGTCAGGTCTGAAAGGTGTATGTGAAGAGCGCTTCCAGGAGAGGGGAGACATATGGCTTTTCAGTTTGTTTTGCAAATGCGTCTTTAACTCTTTGGCCCCCAGCATCACGGTTGCTTTCTCTGAGCATGCTAACTTCACTGAACATGGCCGTGTGAGTTTTCAGTAGGTAGATTCATGCTGTTTCTGCAGATTAGGGTGGGTCCGTTGTTGTTTGGGGTGATGGGTGATATGTTTGCGAGGCTCAGCCTTTGTTTTCGTTTCGAATTTGGATTTTTGCCTTGAGAATACATCTAGTCTTTAGTTTCCACGATAGTCAAACATCTGGATTAACACATAGGTATATTCCTTAGGGGATTGTAGTTCAACGCATAGATCACAGGGTTTTCTTGTTTATGTCAGAAAAGGAGGTAGATCCCTTCGGTAGTTTGATTGCTTGGAGTTGGAGGGGAACAGCCAACAGATAACCATGGCAAGCAAGAGCACCAAAACATCCACAGCAGCCCATCAGAAGGGCAGGAAGCCTTTAGAGGATTCCACCAGTGACATGGAAGTGGAAAAACAAGGAGGCAGACAGCTTGGTGAAGTACGACCACAAGGTAGGTCTGAATTTTGTGGTTCCGATGGCATGTAAACTAGATGATAGTGCATATTTAGCAACAATGCTCAGTTGAATTTACTGATTATGCCAGATGGGGATTCACTCTTTTCTCGTCTAGAAAGGAATATTGAAAGCCTTGACTCCTGGCAAGTTTAAACTGCTTTTAAAGTGGTAAAGAGGGTTTGCAAAGAGTTAAAGTGTTTGGACCAGTGACACAGTACAAGTGCAAAAGCAATTTTGTAGGTTTTCTCCTAATAAAGCCTATCTCGTATTCCTGTTCTATAACATTGTACTTAAGATTATGATACAACAGCAGGATTTTTCAAATTTATATGCAGCCAATGGTATGGGTTTTCTTGGAATGGAATAAATGTCAAGTTTATTTACTTAACTCTTAAAATGATTTGACTTTCTTTTTCATGAATCAGTGTGTTTTCTTGTGTTCCTTGAGGTTTTTGTTGAAAATGTCTGGAAAAACAGCAGCGTGTGTCTTTTTCGGTAGCCAGATAGGCAATTATTAAAGCAAAGGTATTTGATAAATGGATTGATTTGTTGAAATTGGTGGCAAAAACTGCTGTCTATTTGAAGAAAAAGTTGCTAGTAACTGTTGAAAAGCTGCTTTGCTTACAACTAGCAGATATCCAGGGGGCCAGTTTGTTTTCGTAACAAACTTCCTGTCTTTGCAGAGTAGTTGTGCTGTCATTACAGCTTTCAGAGCATTGTGCAGCGATCCCCAAATCTTGCAGAGTGACTTGCGAGCACGCTTGAAATGTGGCTTTGCACTTATTAATTAGAAAGACTTTGCTTGTTTCAGATTTGTAGGCTTATTGTGACGGTTGTAGCAACTGTAATTACAGAGTGCCTATTAAAGTGTGTTAGAATAAGAATTACATAATGAAAGAACAAACCCACTAGTGAATCGATGGGACATCTTAAGTACCTCTTTTTAAAGATTCAGTTCATTGGAAGAAGGATTTTAATACCACTTAGCTTATTTTAATAATTGCACGCAAATGTACAGGTCTGGTTAATATAGAAATGATGTTTGCTTATCGAATTGAACACTTTACAAGGTGTCTAGTCATTGAGAGCTTATAGTCTTAATTTTCTTTCTGCTTATTTTGGATGGTTTTTAGCAGTCTCAGATGAGGTGCTTGAAAATCGAAGTTTAGAAGAGATTTTGGGTAGCATCCCTCCTCCCCCACCTCCAGCAATGACCAATGAACCTGGTGCTCCTCGTCTCATGATAACTCATATTGTAAACCACAACTTCAAATCCTATGCAGGGGAGCAAACTTTGGGACCTTTTCATAAGGTATCTTTCTTTTACCTTAATCATTTTCTAAATGAAGGTAAGACTTCACTGTGCTGGTATTCCTTCCTGTATTTTCACATAACCTTACCTCAGAAAAACTGAAGAATATTTAGGTTTTAAAATTGCTTCTAGGGTGATATTCTGTATTTTAGTTGTTGGACAGAAGAGAAAACAGTTAAGTGCAACTTTCTGATAGTGTACAATTTTAATTTGTCAGTAAACCTTAAAAAGGCACACTTTTCTCTTTATTTCGTTTACTGGGGAATTTTTAGGGGTAAGTCTGAAGAATGAGAATATTTTTTAGTGCCCACAAGAGACTTACGTGGCTAATCATGAAACTTTCCTTGCGAACATGCTTGCTAAGTGCAGTATCGTTTTGAGTTAACAAGTCAAAATTTAGAAAGCTGAGCTGAGTTGAGGTGTTTTTTTCCTTAAATAAGTTGTACTGCTCTACCTTTGGCAGTGCAGATTAAGCTATCAAATAATCTGCAGTTTTCTTCACTAGAAATAGCTGTGTTTTAAACTATTCACAAATGAAGTAGATGATGTTACACTGGCCAGGATCTATTTCCCTTTGACTGTCACTTTTTTTTTTCTTTTACTATGCAGCGTTTTTCATGTATTATTGGGCCAAATGGCAGTGGAAAATCCAATATCATTGATGCAATGCTTTTTGTGTTTGGGTATCGAGCACAAAAAATCAGATCCAAAAAACTCTCTGTGCTGATCCATAGTTCTGATGAGCATATGGACATCCAGAGTTGTTCTGTGGAAGTCCACTTCCAAAAGATCGTTGACAAGGTATGTATTCCTCTATTCAGAGCAGGGGAGACTTATTTTCTTTAAGGATTTGACGGCTTTAATAATTGATTAGTCTGAGCTGGGGAAAACTTCATAGCATAATTAGTTTACCATTGGGATGTAAAACATCAATTCAAAGTTTAGAATTAGCTTTAAAAATCCTCTATCGAGTGGTGCACTTCTTGAAATATTAATAGGATCTCCTCTCTTTTTTTTCCTGCAACACTAATATCTGGAACATGTTCATTTTAAAGCTACTTAGAAATATATATTAGTCATTTTAAGAAATCGTTTTACAGTTGTCATTTCTTTTACCTCAAGTAAATAAAGCTTTTTTCTGAAATTAACAACACCTCTAAAAATTTTTAAGTCTACATTTGGACATGTTGCATATTCTTAAGCTTATGCTTGTAATGTATAGATTAAGAGATAAAACCCTTTTAAGCAAAACTTTTCAAACCAATTGAAAGTATTTTAGAAAATTTAGAAAATGTAAAATTAATCTGAAACTCTTATTTACACTTCATATACTATAAACGTGCCTGCAATTTTAAAATAGATTTGTCGTAAAAAAATTCTACACTTCACACCCTATGACTAAACACTTTTGAACCTAATATTTTGTTTGAATGAAATAGAAAGTGTTGACAATTTTAAAAATATTTATTTTGCTTGCCACTTCACAAATTGGTTAAAAACTTCTGTACAATTTTGTTGACAATTGTCTGTTGCAGTTACAGTACAAACAATTTATTTTGCTTGATTTTAATTTAATTTTTGTGGACACTTAATCTGGCTGAAGTATCATCTTGAGTTTGAGGTTAGTCAATATAGAGGGAAATGTACATTGAAGTTTCAAAACTTGTGGCAATAAGATGACAATATATACAGTCTTTAAAGGAACTGTTTTAAAACAGAATTTTTCTTTGACTTGATCTACATTTACACATCTTTTGCCTCTGTCTGTAAGAGCCTGATTCAATAATAATTTATTCTTATTTTTGACTTGACTTTGTTAACATCTAGAAGCTAAATTTATGATGTTAAAAACTTCTGAATGCATTATATACAAATTTCATTATGCTCTTGGGGCTTAATCTGGGAAAGTGGCAGGGCAATTTTAGTCTTTACAAGAAGCATGCAACAATTTGAACTTTTTAAAAGTATAGTACCAGCTTTACTGTAGTTGCTGCTTTTTAGGTAAGTGCTTTTGAAGCTGATGATATCATATTTATCACATCTCTAATGTTTTGCTTTTTTGTCTTCTACAGTTTCTCTTTAGAACTCCTCAGCTAAGAGTAACTTCTTTTCCTAGCACTATAAAAGAGCTTAAATGTAGACGGTGGCAAGTCATTCAAGACTTCCTAAACTAAAATTAGAAGGGCAGAATATCAAAGGCACTTTAGAGTTGAAGTAGGCTGTTTCTTTTGTGATGTGAAGCAGTGGTAAAGAGAATAATTTATGTATTTTCAAAGCAATAGCTTCTGTTGGAGATGGGAAAGGCATAATAAGAAGGCCATGCTGTTTAAACAATTTGGGGTATTTTTGTCCAGTTCTCAAGATATTTTTTTGAGGTATATATCTTTAAGACAGTTCCCACTTCTATTGGACCCCAGAGTGCAGTAAGCCGAAGCCTTAACATCATAAAATTTCTGTGCTTAATTGTGAAATATGAGGTAAACCTGTGATATACTAATTGTTCTTTTGGCATTGTTTTTCCTCAAAACAGGAAGGAGATGATTATGAAGTCATTCCTAACAGCAATTTTTGTGTATCTAGAACTGCCTATAGAGATAATTCTTCTGTCTATCACATTAATGGAAAGAAGTCAACATTCAAAGATGTTGGTATTCTTCTTCGAAGTCATGGAATTGATCTGGACCATAACAGATTCTTGATTTTACAGGTTGGTGTATGAAAAAAAACAATTTTAAGCAAAACTGTCTTTCCAGTTACAGTTACCAAAATACTGTTTAGGATTTGAGTCTTATATTTGAGGCCTTAAAGTACTCTAGCAGCACATCATGGTTTGCATGCTCTAATAAAGATGCGAATCATTATTTGCTGCTTTAGAAATTTAAGGAAGAGAACCAGTTGAAGATGCTAACATAAATTTTTCTGTTAATGAATTTGTGTTCCTGACATGTGGATGAATAGAAGAGTTGTCATACTTGTTCCGCCCTAGCAGCACGTAAATATTGGTGTAGTAAAATAAACCTTAAACCCCAATATTATTGTGCTGCTTAAGCGTGGCAGAGATTCAGCAACTTGTCTATACTTTAGATAAAAGTGCATCAATATGAACTTAAATCTTAATGATTCTACTGTTAAGTTACGTACAGTTCTCATATTATAGGCATGGTTTTTACTGCGGAAGCATGTATATAAAAATTAATTGCATAAAAATCGACTACAAGAAAAAAGCACGTGAAGTGTACTTTTTATTTACATTTGTTTACCAACTCCAGGGTACTCAAGGAAGAGCAGCTTTATAGCCAATTCAAGATATGTCTTAAAAACTCCAGTTTACAACACATACTGTAAAAATAATGGAATTTATCAACATAATTTATATTTGCATTTGGGTTTAACATTATAAGGCTCGCTGGCATATTTTTGCTGTTTAAAAGACAGGCTGAAGAGAAACGCAGTAATTTTTCTTGTGCTTAAATAATCTAGAATTTTGCTAGTGCCAAAGAACTACTTAAAATTGGGTTATAGTACTTCATGGAAATTTTTAAATAGTCAACTGAGTAAATATATGTGCAATTACCTGTAATTATTTCGCTACTAAGTCCCAAATCTACTCTGAAGGATCACGGCCTAGAAAATTAATGAACGGCGGAAGCCTCCCAAGATCTGAAATTTTCAGTAGAGATTATTTTAGGCCTGTTTTTGTCAAAGGAGCTTCCAGTTCCCCTCTATCAAAAAAAAAAAAAGGTTCTCTTTGCTTCACTTCCTCAAGTCTTCTTGTGCCGTCCTTTTTTACAGTTACACCCACAAAAAGAGGATATATCTGTTGTGAAATCTCCATGCCAATTAATTATTCCATCCAACACCTTATTCCTATTTTCTGTTTTAAGTTGGAGGGAGAAGTACCTCCAACCAAACAACTGGTAGTATACACTTTTTTCTCTCTATAGCTGTTCTTCAGAAGTATCATCACAGGAAAATTTCTAACAGGGAGAGACTGCAGTGAAAGATTAAACTTTGATAGAAATTACGGTGCAGAAGTATCTAAAGCTTGTTGTTGGAGAGCATGCCCTTCCTCTATTGGGAGGGGAAGGAAGCATTTTAGAGGGAGTTTTGCTAAGCAGCTTTTTTTTTTTTTAAATGTATTTTTTCACCTAATTTGATTTTTCTTCTCCCACAATCATTTCCCAGGAATTTACCAATGGGAGGAACATACCTACTCCTAAAAGCTTGAGTTTCATGTTTTTCATGTGCATAATGGAAAATCAGGGGAAGTATAATCACTATTAAGACATCAAGAGATGGTTCCAACCATGTTTTTCATTCCACTGAACTTTGTGGATAATGTGTTACAATGAACTGCAGAGGAATCCCCATAGATACTTTTTGTTTCTTAGTGTCACTGAGGCAAGGGCCTTTTTCTTTTCATGTAAGTTTGTGTCATTTTTGTTTTTAAGTGAAGTCTGTGGACTGGGCCATACAGAGTTGAGTACTTTCCATTTGGGAAATGTGGCAGTGTTTGCCACATAATGACAGCAGAACTTGAAAACCCAAACACTGAAAATTATAATTAGAAGTAAATGAGACCGTGTCAGAAAGCTAAGGCTACATACTACTGTGACAAGCATTGCCCATTTTTCCCTAATGTTTTTCAAATTAAGTTTGAAGAATAAGTGACAGTTCTATTATGCTTTTGCTTTACTCATGTTATAGTTCAGTTAGAATGGCCTGGTTTAGTTCAATACCAAGTCAGAATAATTTCCCATTAAAATAAATCACATCTCTTTGATTTCTGACTGTCAATAGGGTGTAATTAAAATATTTCACTTTTAATAGAGGTTTCGGGAAAAAATATTAGTTAAGCGTTGTCAAATGCTATTTTCAATCTGTTACAGAGTATTCAGTAATACTAAAGGAAAAGTTGTTAAAGAACAGGTTATACAAATAGTAACAAACACTTCTAGTTACTTTATTAGTATCCTGCTAGCATTTTCAGCATTACTCAATAGCAAATATGTGTTCCAGAAGACTCTTTTTTTTGTTTGTTTCTTTACCCACCCCCATTTTGCAGTCTTTCTCTGACATAGCAGATTTTGGTGCTTTTTAGGATAAAGTTTGAAAGCTTAGGCCAGATCTTTTTAATGATTATTTTTTATTTATTTATTTTAAATGTTGGGTAAGGCAGGATATGGGTACTTTTGATGTTGTACTGAAAATATTAAAATCAAACTGATGACTTCTGAGTAACATTGCAAAAAACACCTGTGAAAAAAACAGAATATATAACACTAATTGAGCAGTTCTATAAATATTATAAGTTCTGTGCCTGAACTAGCTAATTAGAAAAATCGTATTTAAAAAAATATATATTTTTGGTTACAATGAGATGTTGCCAACATTTAACAGAAATTTGTTGCTTGTGATCTTTAGGTTCCAACGCTTGCATGTCTTATATTTTTTAATAAATTGCTGTATGCTGTTTAGCACTTTGGGAACAGAAAACTGTTCAGTGCACCATTAATGAGCTTGCCACGGTCTGAAACTGCAACAGAAAAAAATGCTTCTTGTCGCTTTTTTTTTTTGGAAGTATGCTGAGCACTGCGGTAATATCTATCATTTTGCTGCTATTTTTTCTCTCTTCCACACTTAATACCCCAGCTTCAGTAACTTGTATATCTCTAAAGAACAACAAATAAAATCATAAGTCTTTTAGCTTTTCTTGAATGCTTGGAACATCAGTGTGCAGAAAACCATGGGTTCTGTGCACTAACCGGGTTGGGCAAAGCTCAGAAGGTAAGTGTGTTTGCTGTTGCTCAATAGTGACTCCTCCAACAGGTTAATCTTGAGGCCAGACAGAAATCTCAGCTTCTTTATCATGGCTGGCTTGTCTCTCCAGAATTATTAAATAACTAGGGAGAACTTGAAGGAATGTCAGTTAAGGACATCTGTGGGGTAGGCACGTCTGGGGAGTAAAACAAGCTGTGAACAGTAACTGTTAACACCTGCTGAAATGGGCTTTTGATATATTTCAAGGTAAGAGAAGTATAGTTAATATAAACTTTTTAAAAAGAAAGTGGATTTTCATAACCAATGCCTACAGAGCGGCTTTGCAGATGAATATTGTGGAAATAGTAGTAAATATTGCAAGATTTTGAATTGCTTTTGTGCTAAATAAAAGAAGACTTCTATGAGTTGAAATCAATTTACTTTAGACCTTTATCTCTTTCAAACTGAAAAGTTTTAAGTAATTCTTTACTAATTAGTGTCACATGTTTTTGATAGACAATTAAAATACTCCCATGTAATCTTAAGCAAGTATAAACAGCTACAGTGATTTTTATATGCTTTTTTTAACTGATTGGAACAGCGTTTTTAATGTACTAGTAAGTCTTATCCTATGGCAAATTTGTGTTGCCAGAAAGGAAGTTTAGTCAAGTTTTTCACCTGCTGCTTTGTGGAAATAACGTAGGAGTCGCTCTTCCAGTGTATTTGAGAGGAAATGAGGGGGAGCAGATTTTCTTTTCACTTTGAGATAAGCCAGAAGTTCCCAATTGTTGAGGTCTGCTTTCCTAATGAGGCACACCAACACTTGAGCTAAAGCATCTAAGGCGAGCACGAGCTGAAAAGCTCTACTGGGATTATAAATGGACATCTATGCTGCCAAAGTTGGTGGTGAAGAGAAGTTTGTTCTGGAAAGGTCAAGGACAGTTCAGCTGAAGTGGTAGGGAGAATTAAAACAAGTATGATAATCAAATGAAAACAGATATTTTTGAATAAGGTGTTATGTAAAAATAGAAGCTTCACACTTGATGCATAGAGTACGGAAGTAATTTCACTGCTTAAATTTTAAGCTTTGTCCTGATGTGAATACAGAGCAGTATAAGATACGCTGATACTTCTATACTTGCAATTTCAATATGAATTCTCTTGGTATCAGAAAATTTGTTGCTAGTTTACATGATTTTTATTTTGCAAATTCCGAACGAACACTAACCAATGTTTATTAAACTTTTTTTGGAAAAATAGGGAGAAATGGAAAGGACGCGAAAATGCGCTTTCTTGGTGTTATTGAGTGATCAATTAGGTAGTTTAGTTAGAATGTACCAATAATCTTAAAACAGTCAAACATTGTACGCTGAACTTGCAATAGCTGACTTAGATTCCAAAGTGACTCTAGACTTGCACTCAATTTGTATTCTTGTATTGAATACAAGAATGTCCTTAAGAAAGTTTCTAAAATTAGACGGACGTGCAAACAGCTTGACAAAGGCTACTTTTAAATTATTTCCAGAATGCAGAATAGTACTTTCGTGCAGACAACTGAACGCTGTATAACGGGCTAATTCTAAGTTTTTCCTCCATCTTTGGACAGTAGTGGCATTGTAGATTTGTGTACTTTATTACTTCTTTCCCTTCCTTGATTTCCCACCTAGTTCGTAACACTTTCCTTGGACGGCAGAAAACGAAGTTGAATATTTGATACGTAGTCTTCTGCTTATTTGTCATCTGGTAAAACTGAAGGACAGTAATGAGAGATGACTTCAAGCATTAAGTAACAGCAACAATAACACGGAATTGGAAGAAAGTGTTGAGGCTTACAAGAGGAACTGTACTACAAATTTCCAGGAGAAGAATAAGCTTGCAGAAATTAGTTATCTATGTACGTAATTTCAAAGGCTCAGTGTTGTGTAGGACTAGAATTCATAGTCAAAACTTTTACATGGAGAGTGGAGTATGGGCACACTGTCGAAGTTGAATCAAATTGAAATGACTGCTGTGAAAGACTTGAGGTACGCGAATTTAGCGCTTGGTTTTTGCCACTTCATACCATATTCATGCTTAAAAAGTGAGATATGTCATTTTGATAAAGTGAAAAATAAAGTTGTGTGAGCACTGTCATGCGAGTAAAACATAAGAAAAACATAAGAAAAATAAAAAACAGGAGAGGGGTTGAAAACAGTGCAAGTAGGCAAGTAGCGTACAGGGAAATAGGAAGACTCATCTCGCGTTGCTACTTAGTGGCTCATATTATGTAAGATAAAAGTGCAATCAGGGCACCTTTGTTATCAAGGAACTGCATAAAATACACTGGAAAGAACTTTGTGAGACAGCCTGTGTCAGAGAAACTAAGAATTAATCAACTTCCAAACTAGCACTTACCAGGTGATACAAGTTGATACTCATTACTGCTTTTCATCTAATTTTATTCCTGACTGCAGCAGTTCTGAGTTGTCAATTAAACATGTAGAACTGGAGCTGCACAACAGAAGAGCCCACACCCTAGTAGCAGCAGTTAGTGTTAGTCCTACTTCTGATGTCAGTGTTAAGTGGGTTAGAATAGAAGACAACGGATGGAAAAACACTAACTGGAATATACTGTAAGTAGTCTTTGTAGAAATATGGCTCTTATAGTAAACATTCTAGATGTTCTAATGTGGCTTCTCCTTCAAGCAAATCCCTGACATTACTGGTTTCATTCCGCTGGCTGCATAAGCCCTTGCTGTTCCTTATGCTGGTGATGCTAAGAAGTTGCATGTGCTGAATTTTCAACTCTTGTAGCTGACTGATGAAATACTTAGAAAATCTCTTGTCCACATTCCCCTTGCCTGGGAGAAATGCTTTAAGGGAGAAACGGAAATAACCTGTGTTCTGTAAAGTAAGATTCAAAATTCTAAACTTTAATATTATTTTAAGAGAACTTTGTCTTTTGCCAGATCGCTTCTGTCCAGCATTCCACGTTAAAAAGTTAAGAATGGAAATCAAGTTATGACTTTGATCACATGCTTTTTTTCAGTAGGAGAAGCAATGACAGATTCAGACTACTGCTGCTATAATCCACTACAAAACTTTGAATGAGAGTTGGTTGTTGTAACCGCAAGTACTATTTTCTCAGCATTCTGGATGTGCAGGCTACAAGTCCACTATTCGCTTCAGTTCGGTGCTTAAGGGACAAGTTCTGTTGACTACCTGTTGCATAATAAAGACAATCCTATTGTTTCTAAGCTTAATGTGGTATGAATTTTCCTCCTGGCTTGAATAGCCCTTTTTTAGGGGGGGAACAAATATACTTGTTTAAACCATTTTCCTCTAAAATTCAATGTGCTTACCTTAAATGTTATGCATGCATATATAATACACTGTCACAAGCATCACAGGACCATTAATCTTTTGTTGCTTGACAAAGTTAAATGCAATAATGGTCTTGAGTAACTGTCTAGATTTCTGCATCACTTAAGTCAGTGGGATAAATGAAGCAGAATTGGTTATTACCATAAAGTTGCAAACTGTAATTCACTTAATCAGTTAGTTTAATAACCAAATTAAATATACCTACCGATAGTATTGAATAAGTTGCAAGATTATTATAATTGTGCTGTAACAGGTGTTAGATTCTGGATTACGGTGTAGTCTGCAGATACTCATCACTCCAAGATTTTGGGCTCACTAACAAAACTTAATTTTTGTGGGTCTTTAAGAAGCCTTAAAAGCTAATACGTTATCAAGGATGTGCCACTATTGCAGTGAAACCAATACAATATTGTTCTGAATGTTTAAAAAAAAAAAAAGTGATTGACTTAAAACTACCACTGGCTATAGCCAGAGTTGTCATATTTAAAATTTTGTGAAACAAAATTACCTGTTTTGAACGTAACACTAGTCAATAGATTTCAGTCTTTAAATATTTTAGCACTTTGGTCACAAGGCAGGAGTTAGCAATTGGACAGACCACAGTAGCTAGGTTTACTTTATCTTTCTTTACTCCAAAGAGTGATAGCAAAATAATTCTGAAACAGCTGTCCCGTTTATTGATGCAGAACCACAGCTAGGTAGATTGGACACCCAGGTTTAGGGGGTTAAATCCGACTGCTGAAACTTCAGGGGACTTAGTATGGGAGGAAAATACCCAGGCTGTTACAGGAGGTGCTCCCTATTTGCAGTGGTCATCCTTTGTACAGTTTGAAGAAGGTGGCTTTGCTGCTGCCCAGTGCCTCAAAGGTGGGGAAAATATAAACAAAAAGAAAAGCTGTATAAAGAATTTATCTAACTTACTTGTATCATGGAAATACGTGATTTTTTTTTCTTTTTTAAGCCTGGCTTCAATATACAAAGCATGTTAAAGTTCCATAAAGGATTCAAGAGCCTTCTTCTGTGTTCTACTCTAACAGTTCAAGTGCAAAAATGAGGCAAATAGGATGTCCTGCTCTCTAAGATAGTGCCTCACTTGGTCTCAGTGATGTATCAAAACATGAGAGGTTTTTCCAACATAAAGTATTGCATCCTGGAGGTAGTATTTTCTCTAAAACTTTCTAATGAGTATGACTGAATATAAATTTCAATTCAGTTAAGTGTTATGCTACTCCACTTCTGAAGTTGACTAATGTAAAGCAAACAAACAAACAAAACGACCCTGCCCCAGAAAATTCTCAAAAGAAAACAATCACAGAATTACCCAGTACTCAACCCAGAATTCTGTTCATGTTTGTCTACTGGATGGCAAACTACAAAATATTCCAAAACATGTTTAATTTTGTCCATGCTTTACCGTGCTTCTGAAGTGCTCTCGATGTGTGGGTTTTAACACCCAAACGTTAGTCTAATTTGTTAGATTGTATAGGACCATGCTAATTTATCTTAAGTTATTCAGCACTTTGTTTCACAGCTTCAGACTATGGCATAAGAAAATGACAACCCCAGATCCTGGAAAAAATATTTTTACCTATTTGCCACTATAATTCTTCAGTGGATGTCTTAGCAAAGTAGATGTCATGCGTGCTGCATTAACGGTTTAGTTGACAAAATTTTGTGTTGCAAGACACTGCCTTTAAAAGTTATTTTTCACAACTTTTCATGGATGAGGAGGCAGCAATTGGTAAGCAGGCATCTTTCTCTGTAGGCTCTCCAGAATTCACTAGTCATAACGCAGATAAATTTTCACAACAAAGAAAGGTATTGTTTCATCCTTCATGAGAAGTTTTAAGACTGCTTTCAGCAATCTTTCAAATTAAAAGACTTACTAGTTTCATACCACAATTTCAAAGGGGAATCTGAGAGCTGTTTTCTGAACCTCCTTAATCCCAGCATTACGACAGATGGAACTACTACTGTCTGTACACAGTGCAAATTAACAACCTCTTCAATTTATCACCATTTGGAGCTGGATAACGTCAGTATTAGGATTAGTACGTTACAGCCACCGGTCAGACTTAGTAGCTTTAGGACTAGAGTTTCAATTCACAGGCACTACTCTTACTCTCAGTCTAAAGGGAGGTCGCAGGAACATGATGCTACTGTCTGCCAAAATCAACAAGCTAGGAGTTATCTGCAAAAGTGAAAAAACTCTGATTTCAGGACTGGTGATAAGAGTTGCAGAAAGGCAGCTTAATGAATGGGTCGGAGCAGTTTGACTTTGCTTAAAATTCAAATTTTTATGTGGATAAGCTCTGGGTAAGCTGATTTAAAGCTTTCTGCTCTGCGGAATTAGTTGTTTTAAGAACTGAATGTATGATTTTAGAGAAAACAGAGGTGGTAATTCTAAGAAATTAGGTGATGGAGAGTTTAAGCATTTTATTGTCCCACCTTTTGAGGGCTACGTGGCAGGTGAAATTCTTGCCCTGCACAAATTGGTTTTAGAAAGGTACATACAGCAGCGGAGTGACTTCTTAAGTAGGCTGCCTGCACTGAAATGTGCTTGCACTGATGAGAATTTTAGTCTAACGTGCATACATAAGAGTGCATGCAGTGTGAAAACTGAAAATTAATGGATTCAGCCTGTATTAGATATCTTACAGTGAATGTATAGCATTCCCCAAATACTCAAAGGATGCAAGTTTAACTTCTACTGAAATGCACAGAACTCAAAATAGACAGACCCCTGACTTGGCAGCCTGATAACTCTAAATAGCGATAGATCACAGTGATTTTGGCACCTCTTCTGGCAGTTCAGCAGACATCTTCATGGTACCCACCCACCGTGTCCTCGTGGGCTTGAACTTGACAGGCAGAGCAAGTCCAGACTCTCCTGTCTAGGGTATTTACTGGAGCTTCTCCACCCTGTGCTGACCCCCTCAGTGTCCTTACCTAAGGCGTTGGTTTCAAATGGTTAATTTGAAACTCTTACGTTGGTTTTTGAAGGCTTTTACAGTTTACTTGCCTTAAAGTTTTTTCTCTGTAATATTACAATACAAATTTGCACTTAGTATCTTAAACATCGTGGCAGTGAAATAATTCGGCTGTGCAAAGGAAGGCAGAATCTTCTATTTCAAAATTCCTTGAAGTTATTCCTTGTGATTTTGACTAGAGGAAATGGCTTTCAAGTGAGAAAGGTTCTTGCTTTTTTAAATATATATAATTTGGTAGCCATCTGTCAAGTGAGTTTTCTGATTGTTTGCTACAGCTGTCAGAAATTTTTTACACTGATTGACTTGTGTTCTCCATCAAAATGCACCAATAATTGTTTTCTGATAACTAATCTGAGACGTTCTATGGAAACTGTTCTTTATGTTTATTAGGCAGTGTTTGAGTTGACCACTTCTGGCACTAGTAATGTGCCAGCATCCCAATAATTTCAGTCTGTCACAATGCAGAAACTGAGAAATTTAGTTTGTACTTCCATTTAGAAATTTTGCACTGAATGTGCAGCCTTCTCAAAATGTCAATTGGATATTTGGTGGGTTTTCATACATATTTGTATATATGTATTTCATGTGTATATATGTTTCATTATATATTTCGTATATACACATACACAAAAAGGATGTTTTGTCCTCTGTTAGCTGTTTGTCAGCGTCACCAATTTCTTAATGTTAACATCCATTTTGATTGTCATCTCAAACAGAGGATGAACTTTTTTTGCACGTTGCTCCCTCTTCCCTCGTGAATTCATGCCTGCAAGTGAGAGGAAGGTAGCTGAGGCAAATAGGTAATGTGTATTTCCTGGTGGTCAGTTTTGAGACTTCTCAAGTGTAGGTGTGACAGCTACATTATGAAAACACGCTTGGGCGTGCTTTTCAACAAATGTCTGCCTGCTGTCTTCTTAGTTTCACTTTCAGAAATGCTGTCCGTGTTTTGTAAGATCATCTACTAGATAAATGAACGGCGATATATTTTTGATACAGTGCAGATAATAGTGGATCAAGTGTTTAAAAAATTAGAGAACAGTTAAATTGACTGTATCAAGTTTTAACAGAATGCAAAGCTGCAAAAGATTTTCTCCTGTTGCTCATTGTCATGACTACTTGCAAGAGGAGCAGGTACAACTTTTTCAGTCTCCTTTATCAATGCTAATAACTGGATACCTTTTGATTTCTTAGCGTGCTAACTATAGGGATAGCCTAAACTGATTTCTTAACAGAAAACTTGGTGAGTAATTTAAATATTAAATAATACTTCATAGTCTTAGGGTTCAGTTATGTAAGTAGTCCAATTGTTTTCACTTTTACCCTTCATAAGAATTTAAAAATGTAAGTACCTAGTACTATCTGCAAGTCTTTACATAGATCTGAAGACTATGTAATTCTAAACTTGTTTCCTTTTTTAAGGCAGAGGAGTTGCATGTAAAATTGGCACTACTCAGCCCAACAAGTTCAGTTTGTGTTTATCATCTTCTCACCAGTACCCAATTCACTTCAACTTCTCAAAATTTTGTTGTATCGATTGCCTAAACTTTACTCACGAGTAAGGTTGTATTCCTTGTTATGTGGTGATGTATTTATTCACCATGTAGACCACCAAACCTCTGATTTCTTAATTTATGAGATTATAGACTCAGATACAGTAGGGTTAAGCTTCATTACTAATGTGCTATATCATTAAGCATATTGTACTGTATTCAGTTATATCTAGTGAGCTGTGGAGAACCCTCACAGCTACGTTATCTTTCTTAGATAGTCATGATGTAAAGAGGGTTAATTATACTTACTAAAAGCCATGTTATGAAAAAATGTTGCTTTACGTTACTTGCTTGTCCACTTAGAGTAAATTACAATTGCTCTGCTTGTGTTAAATCCAGCATCATTTTGTGGTTTGTGCCCAGTTTAAAAAAAGAGGAGGGGGGAATAGAAGAGGAAAGCAAGTGCGAAGTCAAACTGCAGCACCTACCTTGAGGGTGTATAACATGGAAGATGGATTTTCAGTGACAATTTTTTCTTGGATGTAAACAGAGGAATCAATTACAATGCAAGAAGAAACAAAATGGAGATTTATGTGACAATTCTGCGAAAATCTGGGAGGTTACAATGAGTGCCCTATCCACGAGCAACATGGCACTGACACGTGGTTTTGGTAGAGAAATCATACTTATGTTGCAAGGAAACAAACGTAGTTGGAGTTGTACATAATGCAGCTGCAATTATTAGGAAACTAATTGTTTGCCTTTTTAATACACATAAGAAGTAAAAATTGAGATTTTTGTGACTTGGCAAACCTATTCACACTTCTTATGAACAGTAATTTTCAAAAAATAATAGCTTAGGTGGGTTTAACTTCTAGAATTTTAAAATAAATTAAAAAAATAACACCTTGGCTTCTGTGTTTTAGCTTAACATGGGAATTTCTTATGTGTATGGAATTACTAGTTCTCATTTTTAAAATTTGCAAAACTTCACTTTTTCCCTTCTACTCAGCCAAATGATATTTACTGGTTGGAAGAAAAACAGGGCCACTAGGTGTCATTGTGCACTGAGTAAGTGGAACAAAGTTACTCTGGCAAAAAAAAACTAGTGCATTCGTTAGTCAACATCCAGGAGTACCCTGTCCTCAGCTCTCTTAGCTGCTTACAGCTCTGATTCATGATGCTGGCCTAGAAATCCTAGCCGTTGTCGACTTCTGTCAAAGCAGTCCCTTCTGGTTTTCCAGCAGTCTTGTTAATCACTCCATCTTCTGTGTGTTCTTGAGAATTTTGTCCTTATCCATACTTTGTAGAGACTTGGCTTCAGCTCAAGCAGCAAACAGTGACAACTAAATTCTCGAGTGCGTTTTCAGTCTGTGGACGTTGACTTACAGGCCTTTTTTACATACATAGATTGGATGCTAGAATATAAATCTTGTTTTTAAATCTTAACAGTTCTAAAACTAAATTAAAATCATATTAGAACTTTGTTATTTCACGGGTTTAAGTACATCACAAAGGCCGATACAATCCTGCAATATTGTGTATCTGTTTAACATAGAAGGTGTCTCTTGTATGCCTCTCTCTCCAAATTTTTGAGGAGTGAGTAGTTTGTACTTGGTCTTCTCTTTATTTAACTTTTGCAGCTTCCGTCATATCTATTCTTGCTTTATACATAACTTTAATATACGTATATTCAAATTCATGTCTTTACCTTCTGATATATGGCAGGCTATTTACAAAATATAATCCGTACTTTGAAGATTTCATGCTGCTCTGTCCTAAGCATAAAATACTTATAGCGGATTTTTTTTTAATTAGCTAATGCTAACATCAGTAAAATAAGCCATCATTGTCTCAGTTTAATCTTTGTCAAATCTTATTTTGTAAAAATCAAATTACTGTTACTGTTCAGCTTAATAATGTAAAGCTAATGCTGTATATACAGGAAAATGAAATAAACGAAGTCTAATACCTAAAGTGTTTTTTTTTCTAACCATCAAGTCTCAGTTATATGAATTACAGGTCCAGTTCATCCATGAGACATGATTTTGTGGACCTTCTGTTTTCTAGAGGGAACTTTCGGGGACTTCAATCCTGATTAACGACTATTGGGTGCTACATGACCTAGAGGGCATGCTTTATTCTCTTCTTCTTTTTTTAGGTTGGGGGAAAACATTTTGAATATTTAGAGCAATGAAGCAAAATTTAGACCTGACTGTGGGCTTCAAAAGAGATGCTGTTTTTCACGCACATCATCATGCACTGCTTGGAGGAAATCTGTTCATTTTGATCTTTCCCACGTGTTGCGACTATGATCAGTCAGTTCTGACTATTTTGTTCTTTCATAATGTTAGGATGTGGCCGTATACGTGCGTTCCAAAGGCATTTGTGTGTTTTCAGAATGCTAACTCTTTCCCTCGGAAAAAAGAGTTAAGAAAATATTAAACTTTCTTTTCCAAGGGGGAAGTTGAACAGATTTCAATGATGAGACCGAAAGGCCAGACTGAACATGATGAAGGCATGCTTGAATACTTGGAAGACTTGATAGGGTCTGCACGACTGAAAGAACCTATCCAAACTCTGTGTCGCAGAGTAGAGGTTTTAAATGAACAGAGAGGAGAAAAGGTGAGTCTCATAAAGTTTGGTTTGAATTATAAGTTGAAGATATAAACCTGCAGTGTTTCATTATTAGATCTTTTAGAGAAGAAGTTAACATAAAGACTTGTTGGGTAAAGATTTGGCACTCTTTACAACAGTAGAAGTACCGTGAAACTTAACTCTATTGCATTTGATATTTCTGTCGCTAATAAAAGTGGGCAGTCAATGTCAGTTGCCTTTCTTTAAACACTTACAAAGCCGTTGGCTTCTGATTCCCAAAGGTTTGCATGAGTTGGAACACAAGATTTTACCTGCTGAACATCTCTGATCACATCTGCATGTGTTAAATGCTTCTGCTCAGTGACTGAATAGCAAAACAGATTGGCATTAGCTGAATACATACAGATATAGCCCTGCCTGAGTTGTATTGCAAAATAGCAAGTAGGAGAAGTAGGAGGGAAACAGCACTGCCACCATGATGCACACCCAACTGCACGAGGAAACTTACAGAAAATTAGTCGGGACTTGAGCTGCACAGATCTGTTGCAGAAATTGCTTTCATAGCATCCTACTTATGCATTTAGTTCTAAAAGTAGTAAAATATCAAAGTTCATTCTTATTTCACTTGATGTATCCTTGGTAAATCCTAATATGTTGTAGACTTCTTTCTTTTAAGCTGGAAAGGAAAACAAAAGACGTAGTCACGGGATTTAACTTGAAAGGGGCTAGTGAAAATAGGTACAGACTGTCTGTGTAACTCCTTTTTATTGCTCACCTACTTTGCCTTGGTTTGCCTGAACTGTTCCTAGCATCTGTAGGATTCCTTTTTAGTTTTAAACCACTGTTTGAATTGCCCTAAAATACAGTCTCTGCTCAGGAAATAGTGATCTCTTATTTCAGAAGGTTTGCAGTAATAAATAGACTTGCAGAGTTACTTGTGGGACGGCATCTCTCCAGAGGTGTTATCTGTGTGTTATAAAGGGTCCGGAGCTTATTTTTCTCACGGTTTGTTCTTCTGTCTCCTAGCATTAAAATCAGCTTTAACTGTCTGTTTTCTCTAGTTAAATAGAATTAAAATGGTGGAAAAAGAAAAGGATGCTTTAGAAGCGGACAAGAATAAAGCCATTGAATTTCTTTCTTTGGAAAATAAAATGTTTAAAGAAAAGAATCATATCTGTCAATACTACATGTAAGTACTTTTCTGAAGTTTAGATCTGGCTTTAATGTGGTAGTGGTGGAGTTAAACTCTGCGTCCATATCTGTAATAAGAAATTTTTAGTTTTTCTTGACAGACATATCAGCTATTCAAAGTTAGTTGAATGGTATGTGGCTAGTGATTTTTAGCTTCAAGTGACAAAGTTAATTCTCAAATAATGATAGATCATTTTCATTAAAAACTTAAAAACAGAAGAAAACCTGCTTGCCAGCTTCTTACAAACAACGCTAGTTTGGCAGATTAACCTCTTACAGCTTTATACTTAAAATTAGAAAGTAGATAATTTAAAGATTATTTTTATCTGAAATGTCAATATTGTTTTGAATTAAATTGGCAGTGTTAATGGATATTAGGATATAATATTTGACAATCATTTTATTATCCGTCAGATTGTTGGAAATATATATTCATTAAGAATGTTGATTTTATCGAAAAATGATGTTTTTGTAATACTTTTTTTTTCTAGCTATGACCTACAGAAACGAATAAATGATTTGGAAATGCAGAAAGAAAAAACACAGGAAGAAACAAAAGATATTAATGAGAAGAGCAGCAAACTTGCAGATGAAATGAAAGCCAAGAATAAAGCTGTAAAAGAACTTGACAAGTAAGTATTTTAGGTATGGATTCATAAGCTAGGAGTACTGTGTTTTATATGCTCTGCATATATATGGTGTTAGAATTACCAGGATTTTCAGAAAAAAATCAGATTTTCCCAAGAGTTGGACTCAACGATCCTTGTGGGTCCCTTGAGTCACTTATAGTATACATAAAGATTTTCTGGCATGTATCAAGTGGTATTTTACACAGAAATAAACTTTAATATTTTAATTGGATTGATTTGGTCCGACACTTTGCTTCTCTTAGAGAAATCTGTGTAATATCCACAGTTAACAATAGGAAAATATCTGTTTTTTTATGGACATAGAAGTACATACTTCTTTTTTCATGCTAACTGTACAGAAAAATAATTGGAATTTTGTTTCAGTTTTTTATATACATATCTATAATGCTTAGGTACATGAATGGTAGGTATTTTTCTCTGATTTCCATATGAAACTCTAGTCTTTGAATTGAATTTCCCTACAATGGATTTATCTGGGTACTATTCTTCAATCTGACTACAGTATGAACCTTCTCATCCTCTGAGACCATAGTAATTTGAGAGACGTGAATCACAAATATTATTGTAGAAAAAGATAAAGTTTCTGAAAATGTGTTTAATATTGCTTTTACTAGTTGATCTTTGCTGATTAAACAACATTTACCTGGGGAAAACACTGTGAACACAGTATATGTTAGATACTGTTTTTCGCAAAAACTGACTTAGTATTGTTTTAAATCCTGTGTGCTCACCAAGCCAAGCTCTATTGAAATTATTTTTTTTAAGATACAGAGTAGATAATTCTTTCTTCTTTCCCTTCTAGGAAACTCAAAAAAATTACAGCGTTTGTGGAGGAAAATAAAGCAAAATTTACGGAGTTGGACTTGCAGGATGTTAAAGTAAGGGAAAAATTAAAACATGCTAAAAGCAAGACTAAAAAATTGGAAAAGCAACTTCAAAAGGACAAAGAAAAGGTAGCGTGAGCTACAACTTGTTTTACTTAAAGAAATGTAATTGGTTGCTGTAGATAAGAACATCTTTGTGAAGCTGGGTAAAGGTAAACAAAAAGGACACCAATTCTACTTCATGCAGCAAAGAAAACTTAAAAATGTTTTAAATTTTTCAGCCAGATATTTTCTGTCATTTGGCAGCTGGGGTTTTTGTTTGCAAAACTGTGATGTATTTTTTTTATCCCTTAAATAACTGTTCCTTGCACATATTACTATGGGAGACTGGCCAGCAGTACCAGGCTGTTTCCTGCCTACAGGCAAAGTCAGAAGCTTTCCTGTTGCTTCTCAATTCTGTTGAGTGGTCTCATGTCTTGAAAAGCATCTTTTTGCTATATTTGTTGAGATTACAGGGATATTTCTTGTTCTCAAAGTTTTTACCCTTTTAAACATTTTTTCTGCTCTTTCCTTAGTTAATTACATGAACTTAATGGATATATTTTATCAAGTTGGCTGCTACCATTTGTTTTAGATCTCAAGTCACTCACTGAATCAAAAAATAGCCTTTTGAAAGTAGGTATGAAAGAATTAAGCCTTATTGTGGCTCAAATACTTTTGTTCTTATACGTGAAGCTACAGCTTGGCTCTACAAGTGAACAAGCCTTGCAAGTAAAATCCAGGCCTCTTGCTAGAGCCACGATGCATCTAATCTTTAAAAAAAAAAAAAAAGTGATCTTCATTAATGTGGTACTGCCACACCATACAGGCTGATTAAATTCAAAAGTCTTTGGGTTCTCTTAATTATATTCTTGCCCAGTGTGCCTCTGAAACGTTGAGAGAAGCTTGTCAGTACCTTTAAGGAATCTTCTTTTGAACCTACTCTGCTGTCCAAAAGAAGATAAGATGCCTTGTAACTAGATACAGAATATAGAAGCCTCCAGTATGCTAAAGACGAAATGATAACTGCAAGATGCATGCTGATTACTGGAGCATAAGGCAATCCGCAGGATATGTATTCTCTCTCTATATATATATTATTATATATATATTATATATATGTATATATATACATGGTTCTTCATCACGTCCTGATGCCATTTTCCCTTTCCATTCAGTAGATAGAAATACCAGGCAGAGTCAGCCTATTGGGCCTCACACTTTGGCTTCCACATAGAAATTGAAAGGCGAGGTTTAAAGATAAGGTGAAAGTGTTTTGTTTCAGTGGGAGAGAAAGATAACAATCTTTTCCTTCTGTAGGTAGAAGAACTGAAAAATGCATCCTCTAATAGTGAAAAAAGTGTCAGCGATGCGACATCTAAGAAAGAGCTTCTTGAAAAGGCAAAAGACGAAGAAGAAGAAAAACTCAAGCAGGTTATGAATAGCCTTCAGAAAGAAACAAAAGGAATTCAGCAAGAAAAAGAGGTTTGAACTGTTTTGATTTCGTATGCTCACTGTATTACCCAAGTTTGTTAATAAATTCAGGTAGACTTGATCTTCTATTTAACTAACAGTTTTCATATCTGTTTTCTGCTACTAAAAAGAACGTGCCTATTTTCTCATCTTTTTTTTTTCATATAGCATGATTGGCATAATAAATTCCACAGTTGTCTGTTTCGACTGAATGTAACGTTCGTTTTTGCAGGCCAAAGAGAAGGAGCTTATGGAGTTTAATAAAACGGTGAATGAAGCACGTTCAAAGATGGACGTAGCACAGTCAGAGCTTGATATCTACCTCAGCCGTCACAACACTGCTGTGTCTCACTTAAATAAGGCAAAGGAGGCTCTGACGTCTGTTTCTGAAACTCTTAAAGAAAGGAAAGCTGCTATCAAAGACATATCTGCAAAATTACCCAAAGCTGAACAGGAATTAAAGGAGGTGAGACCTAACTTTCTCATACGTTATTTCTTTGAGTTATAATTAAATGCTGTGATATACAAACCAAAGTCCTACTGTTTGTTTTAGCAGTTATCATGGTGAAAATAAATTAAAAACTTCCTCCAATAAAATAGCATTAAAAAATATGTTTGGATACTCAGTTAACAACTGAAGTTAAGTCTCTGCTTTCAAATGTTTTTTTGCATTAAGAAAATGGTAACATTAAGTACGGGAAATTAAATTCTGTGCATCTCAGCAAGGAAATCAGTTTAAATATAATAATTAGACATGGTGAGGTAAATAAATGGCTATGTTTCGGAGCCATTTGAATTTCACTTCTTGCTCCACTCTCATTCCCCACAGGAAAAAATCCCGATACCTTATTCTAAGCCCAATTCATAAGCTATTGTACCATATCAAAATATACTAAATCTCAGCCATTAGCCATTCTTCTGGTTTTGCTACCTCTCCTTGTCAATAGCTGGTTTCATTGCTTACACAGTCATGAATCTAAATGTCCTTGAATTCAGTAGGTTTTCTGATGCTAAGACAACGTCTTTCTTTTAACCGTTAGAAAGAGAATAGGCTTGAGAAGCTGGGAAGAGATGAAACAGAAGTGAAGGATCTTGTTCGAAATCTGCGTCAAAAAGTAGAAGAAGCCAAAAGTTCTTTAGCACAAAATCGCAGTCGAGGAAAAGTGCTCGAGGCTCTGCTTCAGCAGAAGAAGTCTGGAAATATTCGTGGAATATACGGAAGACTGGTAATTTTTAAAAGGCCATTATAGATTTATTCGTAAAATTTATGGCGACAGAGTATTTTTTGTGTAAATAAGTAAAAGGTAGAATTCCTCAATTCTCTTATTAATTTGGACAGAGTTGCGAATCCTGTGGGCTTGGTATAAATTAAAAAAAACAAACTTCACTATCCTTGGGACTAAGGAAAGGCAGTGGCTATGAGAAAGCTTATGTTCAAGCCAAGTATACTAACAAAGTCATGTAACCTCCCTGTGCTTTGGTCCTGCCTGTGCTTCTGTGTTTGGGCTGTGATTGACAGCTGGGGTGAATCTGATTCCTTTGATAATTAGGATCACCTATACCATAGAAGTGGAGTGGTGTTTTTATCTTCTGGTACCGCAGAAGGTAGAATTAGTTGGTAACCATCCATTTGGTAAATGCCATGTCCGACCTAGCTGACCGATGGTAGAACCATATGCAGAATATGTGAAATGATTTTGTTAGGCCAGGCTGCCTCACTAAAATACTGGCATATAAAATTTACCTTTTTCTACAGACAGTAAATACGTGCTAACACATTGCTTTGCCAGACTTACCAGTTTTGAAGCTCTAAATATATGAATTTATCTTCTATCATGGAAACAAGTACATGAGAAATATAAAAGTAGCAGTGTGCAGGAGAGGTCAGGTGTGATACTAATTTGCAAATTTTAACTAAGGTTTAAGTTCTTTGACAAAAAAAAAAAACAGTTTTATAATTTGTTTTCATCTCATTTCATTTTATGTAAAGTTTTGGTCTTATCTCTCAATACCAAGACAAAACTTTGATGCCAAGCTAATCAGAGTACTTCTGCTTCTCCCCTACCACCTCTCAATTATTAGGGAGACTTGGGAGCTATCGATGAGAAGTATGATGTTGCTATTTCGTCATCTTGTAGTGCCTTAGATTACATTGTTGTCGATACAATCGATATTGCACAGGAATGTGTGGAATTCTTAAAGAAAACCGGAATTGGAGTTGCCACGTTTATAGCCTTGGACAAAGTAAGTATTGGTACTCTGGCAAAACAAATTATGTTGCTGATTTACCCCAAGGTGCACAGTGTTAATACTATATATTGCAGGTATATTATGTATTAATATCTATATGTATAAATATGACTTATATTGATGTATTACACTGCGTATGTATTAATACATGTAAAGGTAGAATATAAAACATTTTAATAGGATGTTGGTACCGTAGAATATTCTACTAGCAATCAATAAAGTTTAATTACAGAGAATTACAAAGCTTTTTGGATACCTGCATGTGTATAACAAATATTTGGTGTGTCCTTTAGTCTATTATTTTTATTTATGTATTTTATATATATATATATATATGTAATTTTTATATTAATTTTTTCTTAAATTAGCAAACTTAATAATCCTAGTAATATAGTAACTGTAAACTATGAAACTTAAGCAACAAGTTTGGCAAGCAAAGGGACAAAAGAATTATCAGTGAGTTTTTAATTATGCTGCAAGTAAGTAGAGATCTCTAAGGAAGGAAGGTTTACAGTTAATTACCATTCTGAGAAGTATTGTTACACTTAACTAGAGAATGATTACATTTGCTTTAAATCCTTAACGTACCTTACAATAATGAAATGACTTCGTAATTTATTCTCTCACTTGTTTATTTACTTTTTTGATGTAGATGGCTGTATGGGAAAAAAATCTTAAAAAAATTCCAACCCCTGAAAATGCTCCTCGGTTGTTTGATATGGTGAAAATAGAAGACAAGACCTTTCGCGTGGCTTTTTACTTCGCATTACGTGATACCCTAGTAGTTAATACCTTGGAAGACGCTTCCAGAATAGCCTTCCAAAAAGATAAAAGGTGGAGGGTTGTAACGTTGAAAGGGGAAGTCATTGAGCAATCAGGTATTTAAGTGCAAACTTACGCTTAGATATTCAGCGCTTCATAGGTGATATCTATGCAAAATTAGTACGCTAACTTCTTTTCCTCTTTGTTACTTTAGGAACAATGACTGGTGGTGGAAATAAAGTAATAAAGGGCAGAATGGGCTCCTCGGTTGTAATTGATGTTTCAGAAGAAGAGGTTAGTGCATAATCTTAATTAAAAGTGGAATTTCTTCAAAGTTCCTTATGTTTTGGTAGTTCGTACACATATGCCCTATGTCCTTTTAAATCCGTGTGAGTAGTTAACAAGATGCAAGACACACTCATAGTGAGTTATAAAGCTGAAGCACACTTACCCACACTTGTTCACACTCCTACCATTGTATGCCTCTTTAATTTTTAGTCCCATCATGCAGCCTTTTAATAGCTTGGAAATTAATTGAAGGTAAGTGTGAGAATGTGGAAGAGACAGACCATAAGGAACAGTTGCAGTGCAGAGCTCAGCAGCACAAAAGACAGATTTGGTCCATTGCTTTGTAACGTTATAAGATTTCTCAGGAAGTGGCAGAATTCTTCTTCAATTTTTTTATGACAAGGATATTTTTGAAAAAAATCAAAATACAGCTTGCCTTCTGAATTTATTCTGAACAAGGGTTGAATATCTGCTTACCTCTGAGGACACAGAAACAGTAGTTTGCTGAAGTATATTCATGTCTGTGCCTATCAGGCAGTTCTTTATATGTAGAAAAAGGAAATGGGCTGAGATCTGAAATGTACCACTACTCCTTCTACTCTTGAAGGTGAATTTCAAGACTTGGTCTCCTAGTCAGTGACTACATGCAGAAGCCTGTCTTCCTAACACCAGCTTACCACAACATCCAACGAGCACCAAATCTTACCAATTAAAGAACAATAGAAATTGCATCTAGCTTCTGCTTGTATCTTTTTTGGATTCTACCTTCATTACTGACTTAAGCTTTCCAAGCTTAATCTCTTTTTATTTCCGTGAAGCAATTTTCTGTTACAAGCTATTTTGACAGGGATCCTACAGCTTTTTTTTCCTTATGCTTGCTCCTCTTTATTTCACTTCTCACTGATCTTCTCAGCAGTTGGCCTCTGTGTTCTGTCCAGCTACAGCAAATTCTCAAGTTTTTACTTCACTTTCATCTCATGCTTTAAGAAATCATAGACTGTCTAGCACACGAATGAGAACATGCTGTGTTTTGTGGTGGTGACACGAGGCAAGTGATCACATCTCATTTTTGTGTAGATCAGTAGAATGGAATCTCAACTGCAGAAGGATTCCAAAAGAGCAGAACAGTGTGAAGAAGAGAAATTGCAACTCGAAGAAGACATACCAAAACTACGCCACAATGTTCGGGAAATGAGAAATACTTTAGAAAAGTATACAGCAAGTATCCAGGTGAACAAGCTTCTTATTGAGGCACTATCTGGCTTCTCCATGCATGTGCGGGAGACCAGTTTCTAAGCCTCAAGTTAATACAGGCCTTGTCACTATCAAAGATCTTTTTTAAAGCATGAAGTTCTAACACAGCTGTGTTTTCTGTAGAATTATTCTGAACAAGAGGTTCTTCTAAAAGGCCAAGTTAAGGAACTTGAAGCAAACATAATTGCTACAGCTCCGGACAAAAACAAACAGAAGGAACTGGAAAAAATCATTGATGGTTACAAAAAAGGTACTTGTTGTGGAGAAAGGGATTATAAATAAAAAATGTAGTTATGATCAGTTACTAATAAAGGAGCAAATGCTACGGCTTTGTTCTTCCAGATTATTGGTGCTGTACAGCATCTTGGTTTGGAACCTCTTCTAAGGGCTGGGAGTGGGGTTGGAAAGCACTTCTTCTAGAAATGAGAGTCCAAACCTTTTTCTTGCAATTGTTTGTGTTTTGGTCAAGCTGAAGTAAACATAAATTTTAGTATGTTTCGATTATTTGATTAGATTTTTTTTAATTGGCTTTATTACATGTAGGAATGCAGAGATTCTTTTAGTTTCCTTAGGAGTAAGAATTGTTAATGTGGATAGTAATGACATTAAAGTCAAGTAAAGCCATTTGCCATGCTCTGATTGGACTATTATATGATTCTATGAAATAAATACTGTGCATTTTGTTGAAGGTATGCTGTACCCCAGGGTTTTTGTGAAATTGAATTTGCTTTCAAAACTTCAATAATAATTCCCCTGAAGAAATTAGTAGCTTAGGAAAGTAAACCTTGACTGCTTGGTTGTATTTCTTACTTGGGGAATAATATGAACACAATAAAAACACAGTTCCCTTCCCCCACAGTTCTGCTCTCATAGCATTTTAAGAAAGAGAATACGAATTATTGGATACCCTCCATGCCTCTTTTCAACGATATAATGTCAGGAGTGTAGGAATGCTTTACTTTTTCAGTTACGCTAAAGTTTGAGGTTATAAATATCTTCTCAGATATTTCTGCCATATGATGGAGAGAGACAAACCTGTGCAGTCCCCTGGAGAGGTGACTGCCCGCTGCCTTTGAAGGCTCTCTGCTTTTCCTCTTCTGTCCCCAAAAGGAAATTATAAATCTGTAGCAAACTTACTGTAAGACTTTTATTTTGTTTTCCCCTTAAAATACCATGGTGCCAGGTATCTTGATTTTTGAAAGCTGTTCAACTCACCAGGATGGTTTTGTTGAGTTGCAAGTATAAGCTGAACAAGGAAACGATTCTACCTTGAAGGTGGAGTAGGCTATCGTACTATTTGGCATGAATCTAACTAAGTGATCATACCAGCTACTGAACAGTAGTGACTAGTTCTTACAATTTTGCCCCTCGGAGCATTTTCCAATTAAAGGAATGCAAAGAATGAGCTTGGAACATGTTGCTGCTTCTGTATTATACATGTATTTAAGTAGTATATAAACATTATAGTGATGTTTTACACCAAAAATGCTTTGGTGGTGTAACAGTTGTCAGAAGGATGTGGGTAGTGTTTTTTGTTGCCACATTAAAAAAAAACATTTCTTGCAGTACAAAGAAATACGTACATTTCTCAAGACGTTAACACAGCAGAGCTTTTTGTCACATGAATCTTGATGTATTGCAACAGCCTGGTGCTCCTAGAGACAGCATAATGACATTAACCCCATTTTGTTTGTGACAGATTATGAGCGTGTTGCTGAAAAAGCTGGTAAAATGGAAAGCGAAGTTAAAAGATTACATAAGCTCATAATTGATACCAATAATCAAAAACTTAAAGTACACCAAGACAAACTTGATAAGATCAACAAAGAAATAGATGAACATACTTCAGCTATTACTAAAGCCCAAGTGGCAATCAAGAGCGCACAAAGGTATGGTAGACATCGATGTGTTCAATTTTAAAGCCTAGCAATTTTGTATAGCCACAAGTCACGTCTGGTTACCGTTAAATCTTCATCTTCACGGGGGAGATTTGTCAGGCCAGAGGAGATGTGTCTTCACTTCGTTATGGCTAGAGGAAAACTGAGGGGAGGAGGTCATAAGCTCTTTCTCTAAACTGACTTACCTCAAACTGAGACTATTTATAACATGTTGGGTTATCAGCAGCGAGCGAACAAGCTTTCTAAGATCGTGTTTCTGGATTATGTTATATCGTATTTGCACTCGTGTAAAGTATACAAACACCTTGGTATCCATTCAGAAACCTGAAAAAATCTGAAGAGGCTGTTCTTCGCACTGAGAAGGAAATTGGAGATAATGAGAAAGAAATTAAAGACTTAACAGAAGAGTTGACTGTGCTAGAAGACAAAGCCACTGAGGTTATGAATGAGCGCAGGCAAGCTGAAGTAAGCATAATGTTTATTTGGTGTGTTTCTTCATAGAGAATACACTCTGAAATAAATTGTAGATAGTATTTGTTGTGCCGAAGGTGTCCTAATTGCTGATGTCTGTTAAACTTCATCCTGAGACATTCCAGGACGGCCTAGCCATATGGAAATGGGTTGGTTCCATTAGCTGATAGCTTCATTTAAAAAGCAATTTGAACTTCAGACTTGATGACACTGTCCTAAAATGCCTTTTTTCTAAGTTACTCTACTACTCATTCTCCAAAAATTCATATGGGAATTAAACAGCAAAGAATGTTCTTTTCTCTGTCCAACAATATATTGTGTGCATTCTTACAAAATTGATCGTTAATGAAAAATAATCATTAATGAAAGGTGATCTTTAAATAAAAAATAAATAAAAAATAAAACAGTCCTAGTAAATGGTCTGATCTTCAGGTAAGGATTTGTTTTATCCAGATCTAGATTAAAAACGTAATCTGTGGCATATTTTCACAAGTGGTGTTCCAGAATTCAGGGATCAGGTCAACCTAATTACAAGAGTGTATTTGGTTACATCAATACTTAAGACTGTGGAGAGTAAGCTCTGTGAATAATATAGTGAAAACAAACCTGAGAAACTGGTAATGCTTCACAGGCAACTGATTAATGCATTTCTTTTGTCATTTCTGTAGGAAGCACTGCCAGCAGTTCAGGAGGAGCATCGCAGTTTACTCCAGCAGATAAGTGCTATTCAAGAGGATGAACATGCACTTCAAAGGGAAGCTCTCAGTGTAAGACTTAAAATTGAACAAATTGATGGTCATATTTCTACACACCAATCAAAGGTTAAATACTGGCAAAAAGAGGTAAGGAAATTGTTTAGTTCATAGAACTTGATCTATGAGATCCCAAAAGACTAATATGTTACCATGTAGTAGAAAACAGATAATTTAGGCAAAAAATGATATTTAGCTCATGATTTATTGGTGTTTGAGCTATAAAAGCCAACTCTAAAAAAGATAATATGCATGAAATGGTTCAGCTTCTGACTTTTTTTTACATAAGAAAGAATGGTAGGCTACCTGTAACTGACGTAACACTAAGACTAATTAAGAGCATTGAAGGAAAATTGAGGAGTGTGACGCTGATAACTAAAAGGCAGGTTATATATAACCATATTCAGTGCTGTATCCACTGAAATGCTCTTTAGAACACACTAAGACCTTTCCCTTGAAAACATCTCACCAGAAACTTGCAGCCCATTTGGTGCAGCAAATTCACTCCCTAGCTGTAGATATGTGGGCCAATAGGAATTCAGTGGGGCCAGGGAGAAACTCTGCTAGTCAGAGGTCACTGCCTGAACCAGCTCGTAAGTTAATTCAGAGCCAGTAGGAACAAGGAATTATGAACTCGAGGTGCTACAACAGCTAGCTTCTTGGATTTGGGGTTGGAGCAGGACTGCTGACAGCCCGCACTCAGTGTGAACACAGAGGTCGCCTTTTTACAGGCCTTGTTGCTTGCCACTCAAAGCCCATTATGTCCGTTTTGACTGTTTCAGTTCTTAGAACAAACCAGTTTTGAGCATTGTCTGATTCTTGGTGTGTTAATTTCATCAAAAACATCTCTGATCAGCTTCGGGGTAGGGTTTTAAATTTTTCTGGAAGCAATTCTGCACAGAATCCTGACTTTTTTGGCCCATAGGCTAGTTGAGTGTAGAGAGTCAACAAGAGACTATGGTAGGGGTGGCTTTGTTTTGTTTTTCCTGATTTCTGGAAAGAGCAAAGATCAGGCATGTGCACAGGGAGATGCGTTCAGGAAAAACAGGTCAGTTAGTTGGAATTTTGGAGATCATAAAGATACATTGTCATTGTAGTATGTCTTTCCTACTCCAAATTTAAATCTGATTATTAAAAATAAATCTTCATTTTAAAGAGAATTAAGTGAAAAAACTTGGAATGTTTGGAAGGTTCACTATATACTAATACAGAAAATGTTATAGAAACATGTTCATGTGATAACTGATGTGATCTTTAAAGTTTTCTTGTAACTTTTTGAATTTTAGATATCAAAATTATCACTGCACGTCATAGAAGATAAGCCACCTGAAGAACTTCCAGTGCTCAGTCAAGAAGAGCTTGAGGCTATCAAGGATCCAGATATTATCACCAATCAGATAGCTCTCCTGGAAGCGCAGTGTCATGAAATGAAACCAAACCTCAGTGCTATTGCAGAATTCAGGAAGAAGGTAAGCTGAATTACTATCGTGTAGTGGTAGGATTCGCCTTTTTGATACTGCACTGCCTGTCAGCACAATAGCATGGTACACCCCTCCGCTAGGGCAAGGCTCTGTACGTGGCTTTATGTTTTCCACTGCGTAAATCTTGATATTAATATAATTATTAATTGGCGAAGTACAGAGGTAGCTTTCCAATCGTGCATTTTTCTTCAGGTGACTGCTCAAATGGATCTTGCGCTTGAATTACATGCAAAAATACACTCTAGCTAAGTGACAAGAGAAAACACCTATAAGCATACAAGGAAAATGTGGTCCTGTTCTTCATTTCCCTTGTGTTGCACCTGAAAACTAAAATGGAACACTTGATTTTTTTTTCCCTTTTCTCCTCTGCATGCCGTGCTGTTGCTAGCATGCGGGATATTTGTTAGCTCATATTTAGCTACTTGTGCAGGTTGCATCTAGGAGCTTACAGACTGCTTGTATATTTGATGCCATAGATGCTAGGTGAAGACAAGTCTCTTATGTGAAAGTTTGTTTATTTAGAGTCAACTAGTTTTGACTGGAGAGATGCACACTGTACTAAGATTTTTTTCTACTCATGTACTCACTTCAAGCTGCTGGACCGTTCAACAGATTATTTTTTTTAAATGAGGATTTTCTATCTGCTCTCCAGAGCCATCTCACAAAAATATAAAGATCCTTATCATTGCTGGCAATAAATATAAAGACAAAATAAGTTATTTTTAAAAGCAGAGCCAGAAGGATTTTAATGTTCCTGCAGAATGTTTGAGAGATGATCTACACCAGCTACACATAGTTTTTACGAGCAGAGAGTTTGTGAGCTATAAGGTTACCTGAAGCACAGAGCTACTAAAATAGACACTCGTTTAATGAGGACTTCAAGTTAATTAAATGACTGTAGGAGTCCGTTTTAGAAGTGAACAAATAAAAAAGGGAGGGTTTGTTCTTGTCTATTTTTTTGTTTCAAAGCTGTTAGTCGTTCAGGGGAAAATGAGTTTTCAAATAATATTAAAAAAGAAAAAAAAGCTTAAAATCTCAAATAGAGACAGTTTCTTTAACTGCACTTTTGTTTGTTTTGTGTTTCTTTTTTTTCTACAGGAAGAGTTATACTTGAAACGTGTGGCTGAATTGGATGAAATTACCAACGAGAGAGACAAATTTAGACAAGCTTTTGAAGATCTTAGAAAACAAAGGCTAAATGAATTTATGGCAGGATTCAATGTAATAACGAATAAACTGAAGGAAAACTACCAGATGCTTACTTTGGGAGGAGATGCTGAATTGGAACTTGTAGACAGTCTGGATCCCTTCTCCGAGGGAATCATGTTTAGGTTTGTCAAAATACTTGATATTGCTGTAATTCTTTTGCTTTATTGCTTTTTTGACTTTCTTTTAAAGTAAATTTTCTGTGGTCATCAGCAAACCAAGGTAGTCTTACTTAGCAAATACTGGGAGATGCTGACAGAAGCCAAAACCTTTTAGCATTGAAAAATGAAGAGATTCGTTTCGCTTGGAGAAATAAGTAACTAGCAGCAGTTAGAAAGCTTTGACTTCAAAGTAATTTCCCAGATTTCTTAATTCCCGAGTCATTTAACTCTGCCTAGGAAATCATGTCAGTCATATGGGTAAGCGGGGATTGTTCTGTCATAAATGGTCCTAAGAGTACGTTCATTACTTAATAGAATAGCACTTTTGAAAGATAATTAAATAGCAATTCTTAAGTGTTAGGCCTCCCCCAGAGAACAGCTGAGTGCTACAACAGCTCGAGTTCAGACACCAGCTGACCGCCCAGCTGTGTGAGCACCCTGAGAGCTACCCCTGGTGAACAGCTCAGTGCCTCCCGGTCGTGGAGGACTGAGTATCAAGCAGCTCATCCGTGGTTTGTCTGGCTTCTTTAGATGCCTGTGTCTTCCAAGAACTCCCTCCTGTCTTGACTCGCTTTTCACACAGCACGTTTATTTTGATCGTGAACAGAAATAATGCACAAACTCTAACTTGTTTCAGTGTTCGGCCTCCAAAGAAAAGTTGGAAGAAGATCTTTAACTTATCAGGAGGAGAGAAGACTCTAAGTTCACTGGCTCTCGTTTTTGCGCTTCATCATTACAAGCCAACACCGCTTTATTTTATGGATGAGATTGATGCAGCACTTGACTTCAAAAATGTGTCTATTGTAGCATTTTACATATATGTAAGTATTTAACTACTATAGCCTATTTTTTCCTAAGATTTTTTCTTCTCTGCTCATAAAGACAAAGTGGTATCACAGTTACAAAGAAGAGTTAACAATTCTGAATGGTGCACTATTTCCAAATCACTGTGCAGAAACTATGTACTAAGCAGATTTCCAGAAAGGTACTTAGATTGTAGCTCTCTGCATATTTTTTTCTAAGCTGCTAAGTTTGTTGCTGTCTCGAAATGAGGCTACTAACAGGATATACAGGTTGTCTTCCCTCTGACTGTAGTTTCAGAAGCTGTCTAAAGAGTGCTGGAGCTTGCTGGTGGTGCTGTATTCCAGCCTATCCTTGCGTTACTCCTTCCTCTTTAAAAAACACTTTCACTGATCAGCTCTAGTCGGCGGAGATGCCCTTAGTGTAGGTGTTCACGTACCCAAGCTCATGGCTTCACTCTGAGGTGCAGCCGAGGTTCCTTGGTTTTATGCTTCCATTTCCTTAACACGAGCTGTTTCCCTCAGGCTTCAGTGAGGAGGCTCCGTTGATCTGTGTCTTAGTGCCTTTTCTTTCAGGCCCTTAAAAGTTCTGTCATGGCCATATTTAAGCTGAGCAAACATTTACATGGCTGCATTCCTGATTGCTGATTTAAACTTAAAATTTTCAGAATTATCCAAAGTATAACCACTGGTTTTAGGAACAGCCTAGAAGTGCCAAAGATTATGACTTAGCTACTTAAAATCAGGAAAGCAATTCAACGATACCTATCTGCAACTGTTATTTTAAACTCTGCTTCAACAACGCATTACTGTCACACTTGTGAATTTACACTGTTACTCCTGGGTTCCTAAAGAAAAATGGTGGTTTTATTTTTAAAGCACTAACAAATCTAGGTATTTTACCTGTTTGTGCCTTAGTGTCCCAGTACTACAAGCCTTCAAGGCTTGTCCTCTTTATCAAAGGGTGTGTGGAGATAGGTTTGTTTTGCTTTGCGTTCCTAAAACAGCCCTTGTTAGAGCCGTTCAGGTAAGTTAGCAACCCCCACCTTCAGTAAGCCTGGTGGAGTTCACATTAAAACTGTGATGAACTGCATGTCTGCAAAGCTTTATGTACGTTTATATTTAAACGAACTCACTTGAACAGGTCATGTAAAAGAGGAAAACAGGGGAAGCTCATGCTCGAGTCAACTGCAGTGCTTTGTGCTGAAAGCCAAGCAAGCTAAGAGTGTGTTGTGAGGTTTTTAGCAGTCATCAGCCGTAGACCTGTTAACGATACCGTGACTGATCGGCGTATTTATCGCCAAGCATCCACAGCTCCTAAAACCTGCATACAGACACCATGCAAGAACATAGCTGTCTGAAATCCTGTGAGCTAATACAAATAACTTATTTTTCAGGAACAAACAAAAAATGCACAATTTATCATCATCTCCCTGCGAAACAACATGTTTGAGATTGCAGACAGACTGATTGGAATATACAAGACTCACAATACCACAAAAGGCGTGGCAACCAACCCAAAAGTCATTGCATCTAAAGGACTGGCCGAACCTCGGCAGTGTTGTACGTAATATAAAAGTAGCATGAATGAAAACAAGAACGAAATACTTCCCAGTGTCTATTTACATTCTTGTTGCTGCTCACTGTGTCTTTTCTAATAAACCTTTGTATATTGAGATTTTTTTTTCCTTTAGTTTTAAGGCTTCTATTTGAGCTTGTTAATAAAACTAGTCTCTAAATAAATTCCTTTATCATTATTATCCAGTCTATGGGGGTCTTAACTATATGAATTGATTAGAAAAAGCAGAGCTTTCTCTAATTACACACCTAGCTGCATTCTAATATTCCATGGGCAAGCTTTATGTCAATGCTTGGGTTCTGCATGAAGTTATAAAGGCCTGGTTTTGGTTTTTTGGTTTTACTGTAAGTGAATTGCTTTTACATGCCATCAAAGAAAGAGCATGCTTATTTATTAATCCCGCAGTAACCCACCTGTTGCTCTTATCATCGTTTCACAAAGGGCTGAACGATTCCTGCTGAGGAGGCAAGGTTGTTCAAATCCTCACCCTCCTCCTGTCGCTCGCCCAGCTGTTACAGGAAGTTTTCCATACTTGGTGTCAGCACTTCAGTTCACATGGTGTGCTTTGAGTCAGAGTTTTTTGTACTTTAAGTACTGGAGCTGTATGTTTTACTCCACAAGTCAGGCCAGTATCTGGCGCTTTTTCACTAATAACTGATCCCTGAACTAGACGTGGCTCATACGTTGGGATGAGATGCTTCACTGCTGCGTGTCAGAATCTCCTTTGGTCAGAAAATAATTGTACGTTACGTGCTACTTAAAGTCACTGCTGTTAGTCAGCAGGGCTTAGCCAAATATTTGTTATCACCTTAAAAAAAAATAATTAACTACTGATGTGCTTATAAAATGGCTGTTAGTAGAAAAGCTTGCTAAGCACAGTTCTAGAACAGCAGCTTGTTTTTTCTGTGCTTAGTCCTTGTTTACATTTCCAGCTCTTTGCCATTTTCATACTAAGCGCAGTTAACAAACCTGAGTTAGTTTATCCTGGGTTTTGTTGTCATGTCCTCAATAGGGGAGTGGCGCACCCAGTGAAATACTGCGTGAAATCACAGCGCAGCGACAGTGAAGCGCACAACAGCAGAAGACAAAAATACAAGGCATTTCCTACCCATCCTAACGCCAGCCATGCATGCTGTGCAGTTTTGAGGTTTTTCTCCCCATCTCAAGCTGACTCTAGAACACCTTGAAGTACAGCTCGAGGCTCAATTTATGGTTTCAGTTGGTTTTTAGTTCTCACTGTCTACTCCCATACCAAGTAGCAGTCACTTAGTCTTCCCCAGGGTGAATTGGTTTTGGCCACAGCAGTAATTGCTGCGTGACGCCCCTGCCCTTACCTCAGCCCTCAAGCTCCTCTGCCGAATTTTGGCCCCGTCCTTCAGAGAAGGGGTGGGGAGCTGACACCCAGCCGAAGCGAATCCACCACGCCATCGGGCAGAAGTGAAAGGGGCCCAAGCTGGACAATGCAAAACAACACGAAATCTGCATCAAGCAACTAAAGGGCTTGCTGCGTCAGAGACCCTTCACCACGTCTGCACTACAAAAAATGGGGCAAGTGGAAGAAAAGGAAGCAGACCCAGCACTGCCGGATACCCACGTTCTTGCTCCAGCGACAGTTGCTGCTCCTGTCGCGTGGCTCCAGCTCAGCCCCATGCTCCAGCTCTGTTTAGGATTAAAGGGAGACTCTGTACAGTAAAGAAATCAAGGTGTTAGCCATCCCTAATGTAAGAATACATTTTATTTGTATGTGCATTTATTAAAATAGATAGTACATAAGTACAAGTACTAAATGTTTCAATCAGTGATAAAGGCATCTTATAAATTCGTGTTGTCTGGAAAAATAAAATTTCATTATAAACTTTTCATAAGATTTTTAAAAGTTAGGAAAATAAAGGACAGGCAGGTAAGTCAAAAAAGAAGCCTCGTGGTAGTAGGCATACAGTTAGCACCAGGATTTCAGAGACTTACATGCCAAATGCCAGCCTTCTAGCAGGGCTTTAGAGACAAACAACCAGCCCGATTCCAAAGTGTTACTGGGAAATCAATGTGCCGCTTTATCCAGTCCCAGGATATACCTACACACTATTTCAAAGCCTGACCAGTGGTATCACTGGGATTTGACTCTGTAACGCTAAAAGGCACGTCCAAATTACAGAAACAGGCAAAGGCCCACTCCCCTGGAGCACTGCTTGTTCACACCTTTCAGTCCAATCCACACAACAGAAACCCCCAAGCTGCAGAAGGGTGCTGCACAACAGCCCTTCGGTTACACTTCACATTTTAGCAATGCAGCAACAGCAGGACATCAGTATTCGTCAGACTTCACTTAGGCTTAAGGAACACACCAGCATCACATCGGGGGCCTGAGCTGGCTCTCACCTCTCGCTGCAGTCAGTGGCAGCGGTTGCTGTTTCGCAGGAGCCCCCACCGGTGTCTGCTGGTAGCAACACACAAGTTTGGGTTTGCGCACGGGTTTTAACGTGTCACGTAGCGAAAGGCTACCCACAGAACTAAATCACTATTTAAACAACTCGTATCTTTTTAAATAATAATAAATCAAGCACCCAAGGAATGCTGCTATCCTAAAACGCACTATTATGTTTATGAAGTCAAAATTAGACATATATAGAGCCCATTTTTGGTTTTTATAAATCGTTAGTTCATTGTAAACTCCTCTGTGTTCTGCTGTTCTAACGGCAGCGCTTAAAGGCTGTTTGATTACAGCTGACTCGGTAACAACTGAAGGTCAAGGGCTGCTGCCATTGTGAATTTTTCTGAGCACAGCTTAGTACCTCTTCAAAAGAAGTAAAGCATGGTACTGATTATTTGATTGCAGAACAAAATGCTGTCATTTTTTCTCCTAGGTCAAGGTAAAGACCTCCATTATTTGTGCTGAAAGCCTGAAAATTTACTCATTTTCAAGTTGTTTAAGGGCTCTTGACATTTGAAATCCTTACACCACCGATTTCATAGGGAATTTTGCTACTTTCTGCAATATGTATCTATTTTCACCACATATTAATTCTTTCAGCAAAAATTCAAGGCTCTTTTTAGGAAGTGGTGCAAATTCCCCGTTAGCCTAAATAAATACCTGATTTGTGCGTAGGTGGCACTAAAACCTGCATGCAATACTTTACCACAAGTCCTGCAGATACTGCTCTGTAAACTGGAGATAACTATTTAAAAGAGATTTAAAAAATACAGATTATAAAAAAGGATGAAATCATGGCACTAGTAACCAGGAACATACAAAATGAAAACGAGGTCCATTAATATATGACTTAAAGACTACAGATCAGGTATGTCAGTTAAATTACCTTTAGAAAGAGGTCAATAAAACACTAAATGCAAGCTTTACGTACACCAGAGCTTGTAACCGACTGACTTGTCTAGGACCAGCCACTTTGCAGCCTGAGGTGCTTTTTTTAAACTTTTAATGTTGTGGTGTTTTTATTAGAAACATAATTAGATTATGTTATCATTAAAAAAACGTAGAGGGTTGAGGAGTTTTTACAATCAGGGGGCTGCCTATAGCTTCCTCACAGACATTACTTCTGCCTAGCTTCCAGTTTTACCAACCACCTACCTACTTGCTGTGCGAGCAGATGAACACATCTTTTTGGTTATAAATCTTCTCATTTAACTAAGAGTTAAATGATGAAACCTATACAGAAAAAGGAAGAATATGGAAAAGAAAGAAAAAGCGTATAGTTTTAACAACCCAGCTATTAAGTAGAAACGTCGATTAAAAATAAATCTTGGGGATTCCTGCAGTAAGTTCTAATTTAATCATTGAAATAGCCAAAGAGGAACAATCATCCCTAAAAACCTCACCAGTAGATTAAATTTACGGCACAGCACATCCACTATAGTCTGCAACTGAGCACAAAAACCTTGATAAATAGATAGCAAGAATTCTGAAATGTAAGTGGGAACAGTTTCAATTCCAAATGACCACACCAGTTTGGGAAATGCAAACAGAGCTATGGCTACTGTTACAAAAAGAAGCATGACTGTTAGAGGATTTACAGCCTGGAGGAGTTCTTTAGATTTTCCTCTTTCTTTTTCCTTGCTTTTGCTCTGTAATTTCCTTTTTGGAATCAGTTTTATTTTTGGAGTAAGGATCTTGTTGATCTGACCAATTTCGGTTTTAGACCACACATCCTTCAACAGGTGCCCAACCCTGGGGTAAATCTCAACAGGTTTAACATCCGGTAGCTGCTTCTCTTTCAAAGCCTTTATCCGTTGATATACACCATCCACCTTCTCCAGAAAAACAAGTGGGGACTCTTCTTTCTGAATAGACGTGTTCAGTGACATTAATTCAAGCTGTTCTTCCCTCATTTTTTTTAAATTCTCAATGAGAGGATCATACTCTTCCAAAACCTGTCTGTTGATTTCATCCAGTGCAGAGAGCAGAGCTTGTTTTTTATGCTCCAACGTATCGCTAAGTTTCTTAAAGTACAGAACCACTACTTTTTTATCATCTTGAACAACGCTTTCACACTGGGATTTCTGTTCTTTCAGCTTTTCAATAAGCAAATATACATCAACCCAGTGTTTGTCAGTCAGTTGCTCAAGAATTTTTCCAGAAGACTGCTTCTCTTTTATGTAGGCACTGTAAAGGTCATCTATGGGATGCCCGTTGTGTTTTCCTATTGTAAGGCAATGGCCACACACCATTTTTTTATCCAAAAGACAGTAAACGTTCAGCGGCTGCCTATAATGTTCACTGCAAGTTGCAACATCAGAATGATCTTCCTGACGGTATTTCTCAATAATAGACTTCAGTGCAAAGTTGATAGGCAGCGATTCAGTGCCAGAGTCAGGAATCTCAACAACGCTCCTACAGTTTGGACACTTCAGAAGAATTCTCAAGGGTCTCCAAATGGAAAAGTTGCCTGACAGATCAAGAACACCTTCCAGACAATTTCTACAGAATGTATGGGAACAAGGCAGAACACGGGGATCTGTAAACAGGCTGTAGCAGATGGAACACGTTAACTCTTCCTCAAAGTGATGCATGTCCTACAAAAGAAAAAGAGAAAACCATCTGAACTCTTCTTACAATCATTTAAAGTTGTCTCATTAACCTAAAGGCCTCAATGTGAAATTTAATAACCAATAGCCTAACCTACACTGGCATTTTCATTGCCAAGGGGAAAAAAGACGAAAAACTGTAAGTGATCGATGGTTTCAAGAGCTAAGCTAATGATCTTCACAAAAATGAACACTGTCTACTGACATATTTCCAACTTCTGCCTTAAAAAGACAGAAAAAGCAACTAATCTAATACACTGGCTACATAAGGTTTTTTTTTATTATTATTAATTACTGTAGGAAATACATTTAAATGTATATATTGATAAAGTTATTGTGAATCTTAGGAAAGTTACTTCAACTTAACTAAATTTTTAGGTTTTGCTCATGGATAGAAAAAAAACACTAATCCTTAGCAAGTACCCTCATTCATTATTTTCTCCCATAGATGCGTAAATAATACAAATTAAAAAACCCTCTATGTCTAACACCACTTCTTCCCGTCCCCCCCCCTTAAATGTAGGGCTGTAAGTTCCCTTCAAACAAAATGTTCCAGGAGGGAAATTTTCTTTACAAAGCGTAAGTGTCTACATTATTTGATCTACGTAAAAGGCAAGATAAAATTAATCTTCAAAAAATGGTTTTAATTGCAAAGTACCTGCCTGCTACCAGAAAAACGAAGGAGCCAATTTCAGGCTTTCCTTAGCACTATCACGAACCACCTCCAGGCTCTGAAAAGCAAGCAGCTGCTGGCGGGGCAGCGCGCAGCCCTAACGGAGGCACGCATCGCAGCACGGCTGCTGGAGCTGAGGCAGGAGCGAGTCCAAGTCAGGCCAGCCCCGAGGCCTGCGCGGCTCCGCTGCCCGTCGGGCCCCCCCTTCCTCCCCTTCCAGGCCGCCTGGGTGGGAGCTGCCGCGCTCTGCAGCGCTGCTGCCCGCAGCCCCTCTGGCCGGGCAGAGACCAGGCTTCTCCTGCCCGGTTATTCAGAAGTTTAAAACCATTACCCTGATTGCCAGCGGTGATCCTCGCTGTTGGTGCCCTGTATTGTTTCCGTTCGTTCCAGATGATTACTCAGCAGCTGTGCTGGGGAAGCAGAAGGTAGAAGTGCCTATCACCGGCAGCAGCGTGGAGAAAATAGCCTGCACGTGAACAACAGGGGAAATAAGTTAGTAGATGGTTATCAGATACAAAGCTGCTGGGAATGCCAAGGAAAAAAGATGAAGATGACCTAACACCAGAGTTATGCAAAGAACAAGAAAAAAAGTTTCCCGGTGAAAGAAAGAAAAGGCAGGAAGCTCATAAACGTTTTCCTGTACCAAGCAGATATTTTCCTTAAATATTCCAAACAACTCTGGTAGCAAATACACACGTGTACATAGGTACTTATACTAGGAGAGTCATTCAGTGTAAGCAAATCACAAACCAGAAGATATTACAAAAATTCAAAGAGTAATTGTGCCAGTAACACACCAGGTTTCAGAAATCTCCTAACAATAGAAGGCCTACTTTGTGGCACTTTATCCTCTTCTAATGAGCGATACAATAGATGAGATGAAAGCATATAATGCAGCATACCTGCTACGGCTATGTTTTAAAAATGACTAGTCTGATGTTCTTAGTACAGACTTCATGGGTATTTTTTTCCGCAGCACAGCTTTCATTTAAGCAGGTCAAAGTAACAGAGCTGTGTTCACTGACAGCACTGCATTCCTGACCTAGAGAGCCAGACACCCTTCATCTCGTTAATTATGCAAGCCATTGTTTAGAAACAGTTCTATCTGGAATCCAGCCTATCCAGCGGTTAGGTGGATAAGTAAGTAACCACTTTACAATAACAATCAGCTGTAACAAGCTGACAGACCCCCTTTGGCTCCGGAGGGTTTTAAAAGATGAGTTTGGCAGCAGGTTACAGCCGAGCCAAGCAAGGGAAGCGTTGCAGTGGAAGGCGAGGCAGAGCTGGGTGCTGCCGGGCTCCCTGCACTCTGGCAGGGAGGGGAAGGGACCACGGGCCTCGCCGCGCCCTGCTGCGCTTCAGCCAAGCCAGCCTCAGAAACCCCCGAGCTGCAGGGGGCCGTGAAGTCCTCCTGTACCACCAGCACAGAAGCCCAAATAAGAAGCGAAGCGACACACGGCCAGCGTCTCCCCACTTACAGGCTGTTATCACAGGAAAGGGTGACAGAACTCACTCTCCGGGAAATAAAAGGCCCGGTTGACCTGTTGAGCCGTCCGGACAAACGGCATCACCGTGCAGCTCCCAGCCCCGGGGACTGACCACGGGCCAGGCACCAGCAGCCACCCGCAGCAGCCACGGCTCGGGGCTTTCTTCCCGGCCCTGCCGAGCGGTGTTCGCGTCACCCACGCCACAAACACCCCACGCCCCGTCACAGCACTTCCCAGCCGTGGCCGTTCTGCTCTTCGTCCCCGTTCCTACTGCAGGAACTACAACTCCAGCCCGCGTTTCTACGCCTTTCAGCTCACGGGGAGGGGGGGAGTAAGAAGGGGGTGCGTGCAGCCGACGAGCCCCCTCCTTTACGTTACTCCCCTCGGTTACCACACGAACCCCCCGCTGCCCTGCCCTGCTCCTCCGCCGGGCGCCCCCTCCTCGCCCACCGCTCGCCTCAGTGCCGGGGACACCGCTCAGAGCCCCCCGGTCCCCTCAGAGCCCCCCCCGGTCCCCGCCGCTCACCGCCGCCGGCCCGGCCCCGCCGCTCCCCTCAGCGCCCCGAACCGCGCATGCGCCCGGGCGGCGGCGCCCAACGGCCCCGGGCCGCGCCGTTCGAATGGCAACGGGCGGGAACGGCCCCTAACGGCCGGTAACGGGGCCGTAACGGTCCGTAACGGCCCCCCCGCTGCGTGTGGGGGGCCTCCGGGCAGAGGGGGAGCGGGCCCCGGGGCGGCTGACAGGGACTCAGCTCCCCTGCGGGCTGGGACGGCTCCTCAGAGGCTTTGGGGCTGGACGCAATGGTGCAAACCGTAGGGGTAGGGCCAGGAGGTAATTTGTGATTAAGAAATCATCTGGAGTTAAAATATATATAAGTGTATACATACTATGTACTTGACTGAATTTTCAAGGTTGAGGGAAAGAGACACGTGTATGGCAAAACACAGGAGAAGGGCTAATCAAGAACAACACACCTGAGGTCTTCATCATCAGTAATGTGGCATTCATGCAGGCAAACGTGAGGCAAACATGAGGCATTCATGAAAAGGGAAACACCTCGGCATACAGCCGTGTTTTCCTTGTCCACACCTTTGCGTCAGTGTTGCAATCGGTGCTTTACAAAAGCCCTTTGTCTTCACAGTATGGGATAAATTCACCCTGAAGCTGGAAACTAAGAGAGAGAAGTCTTCTGACATCTGCTTCAGGGGGACCAGGAACAGACCTTCGGCAAGTACTAATCAGAGAAATACAAAATAAACAAATAAATAACAATATAAAAAGGAGGTAAGTATTAAGGTTCAGTTTAATGTTAGGCTTGTTTACCTACCTTGGCTCCTAAAGGCAGTGAAGGTACTTTAAGTGAAACAAAACTGCCACTGCCATACTTTAAAAATGAGCAGTCATAATGAAGACTGTAGAGTTTGTCTTCTCCTTGAGCAAAACCAGAGATTGCAGTAGAAAGTGAAAGGATTAGGATTACTGTTACTGACAGTGTTTTACTGCCATCTGTTACACTGGTAAAGTACCCAATGTGTAGACTTTTCATACTCCAGAATATTCCATGCTTATTTACAATCCATTGAACTACACTAAACCAAAACTGTAAAGGTGTTACTTTTACAGTGCATCTGAAAAAGGAATTCCTTTAATGTTGTAATGTAAATCATAATACATCATTATTCAAAAGTTACCTAAACATCTGTCTTAAAACTGGCATTTAGAGGACCTTACATAAATATCTGGGAAACATCTGGAATTATGTTTGGAATAATAGAAATATCACACTATAATGAATTAACCATCACACTTTAGCAGATAGGCATGCAGTTTATAATTTCTACTGTAATTGGTCTTTGTGGGGGGAAATTCATTATGATAATACGAGCCTTAAATTCATTTCAATATTAGTTACACCACTTCAGTATCAAATATCCAACAGTTTTAACTTCTTTGTATCCTATCGTGTAGAATTATTCACTATTTTCACCTTGAGTAGTGCTTTCTGTCACTGTAGCACTTTCTATCACTATCTACTTGCAGAAGTATAAAGGCTGTCATCCATGTGCAACAAGCTCAAAAGGAAAAAGGCTCTAAGGAAGTATACATTTTCAAGTTCTTATATTGTTTCATGGTGTTTGTTACAAAAACTCTTGGCTGGTGATTATTTCTGCTACCTAAATCTAATTAGTTTCTAATCCATGTTCCTTGTGGTCACGCCTTTGCCTGCTCTGGCTTTCCACACAGTCCCCACAGAAGGTAGGTTGGTCTTATTTTTGCATTCCAACAGCAAATGTGGAAGGATTAAAAATATACCCCTTTTATTCCCCTCTCGGTGACAGAGGGGAAAAAATACACAAATATTTTAGTGACACTCAGCTAATTTGGATGACCTAATACGAATATCATGTGCGATTTGACGTGTTACCTGGCAGCTCCAGTTGCTTCTGAGTATGCCTGATACAGGGCCCGGGCTTAGAGCACCACTGGGCATATATCACGAGGGTTTTCTCTCAAGGCACAGCACTTGCTCTCAGCAGGACTAACTGCTTTTCTCTCTTTTTCAGCACCGTGCTTTTCCTGGAGTTGTTGACCCAGCAAGGCCTGCCTGTTCCACCACCCAGACCGGCTGAGGCAGGGCCGCCCACGGGCCCAGTGCTGAGGACCAGGACGCGGCCATGCTCCCCCCTTCCGAGCCGCCGTCCTGCTCCATGGAAGCGGCGATGTGTCCCGTGTACCTGCACACCAAGAAAGGCAAAAGGCGAAGGGGCAGCTTGGAGGCAGCTGTAGTCCAGAGCTTAGCCCTGGGGGTGACGTGCACGACTGCAGCCTACCCCAGCTGGGTTGTGGTCAGAGTCGACTCGCTCCATTTTGTGCTGGGCATTATCTGTGTCCTTAATCACACAGAGCCCTCTTCCAACTGCCACTTCGTGGGCCGTGCAGGACTCGCCTTTATGAGCTTGACAGCTCTCTGCTGCCTGCTGGCCCTCCTCAGCAGCTGCGGGGCCATGCTGCTCGACATCCTGGGGCTGAAGCTGGGCAGGGTGACTGCCCCTTTCCTGCATGGCCTCGTTGTCCTGTTCACTGCCATGGCAGTGCTCTCGTCCTGTGGTCTCTGGGCATTGACGAGGCACGGCCTCCGCACCGCAGAGCGCCCACAGCTCTTAGGCCACTCCTCGGTCTTTGGCTCAAGCTTCTACTTCTGTATCCTTGCTTGTGCCCTAGCAGTCATTGCAACTGGCTGGAGCTACACCGCCTGGGCACACGCTGATCTTTCTGTGACCCTCTGCCTCACCAGCACCAGTCGGCAGCAGACACACCGGGTCCCTGTGGATGAGCACGACAGCGCTAACAACATACACTGCTTTGAGACTGGCCTACCCCTGGCCGCATGCGTTGCCTTCCTCCAGAGGGAAACTGAGTCCCAAGCAGAACCAGGTCTGCCCTCCAAGCAAGGAGGAGCTGAACCCCCAGCAGAGGAAGGTGCCCACCTCACCCACGGGGAAACCAGCCTCCAGCTAGAGGAAGGTTTGACTCCCAAACAAGAAAATACATGCCCAGATGGCACCGAGGATCCCCATCCTACAAAAGAAAACTGACTCCAGAATGGAAGAGGGTTTTTCCCCCAAAACAGCAAAGACAACATGGGAGAAAGAAATTTCCATTTAATAGAGGAAAAGGCTAAATGACACAGGCAAGAGCTCCTCTCTTCATGGAGGTACTGACTACATTGCCTGCTGAGACCTGCCCACTCAACTATCCAGACACTACGCAGTAAAATATTTATCCAAACCTTATGCGTCAGAATTTTTCAGTAAAATTCTTGCTTTTCCATGAGAGGGACTTAAGATGCTGTAAAACAAAGCCCTCCTTAAAAAATAAATAAATAGTGGTTTGGAGAAACATTAGGTCATTCCTTACTTGAAAACAGGAGTAAAATGTCTTAAAATCTTCCAAAAGAAGGCATCCTTCCCAGAAGAGATGCAGTACTGCAAAGTGAGATGAAGAAAAAAAGTCAAAATACTTAATTCTAAAATAAGAAAATTTAATTATAAAATTTCCAAAATATGAGATATGGTTCTTCAAATAATTAGTTCAGTTTAGGTTTGCCTTAGATTTGTGGAACTGAAGCAGTGAAGGTTAAAACAGCAGGGATTTTGTTACGCTGGCTTTATTTCCATATGGGGGCAATTTTGCATATTGGTATTATACAGTAGGATTGTATTTCATATGTTTGTTTTGCAAATAAGTGTTTTTCTTATTGTTCAAACATGGTATATTTTTTCTCAAACTGTGTTGCTTCATTTCATATTCCATTTGACTGCTCCGTACATCCCAAAGTAGAATTGTTGCTAACAGCATTCCTTTGGTTCCTTCACATGCCCAGACCTTCCCCAGGAAGGGATCAAAGAGGATGCCACAAGACTGCAGGTGCACAGTACATTTTTTCCTATCATGCTTGGCATGAGATAAAATATGATCAATCCAGAGCTGGTGCTAGTTGTTGCTTTCCTACTTTACCACGTAAATACATCTGACAGCATTAGTTTCATAGGGATTTGGGGGTAAACTGCAAGAACTGCCACCCGCAGGTCCCCCTTTACTTTTTACCACCTTACAGTCTCATCCTTTCAAGGCAGAAAACCGTCTTAGTTGAAATCACCAGGTTTTAGAAGTTGATTATTTAGTCAAAAATCATTCTTCAAATCCTGGTCTTCCCCTCAGTTACAGGTGGACAGATCCCTGACAATAGCGCTCATTTTGCCTGCTCATGGTACCAGGGACAGGACCTGCAGGTTCTGCTGGACTTGCCCCCTGCCTCCACCTCCCCTAGCAGTTTCAGAACGTAGGCCAGTCTGCGCCTATCACACAGTTATTAGGATTCCATAATGCTCCCGCAGCTCTGTGGGCTTGCTAAGTACCTAGCTAAAAACTAAACCAGAAAACCGTTTCTCAGAGGACTGATGTACTGGCTGGAGGATTACACCACATCATCATGCCAGATGGGTCATTACTGAACCAGCTGATGTGGGTTTGTCAAGATAATGATAGCTCATTTCACAGAAAGTCAGAGATGAACCTCCACACAGAATGGGAGCACTCACTAACTGACCACTGAGAGATCTGTAATCTACTCTCTATTACAGAAATATCTTAAATATTTTATTTACTATTTGAACAAGAAAAATACTAAGCCAGATACACAAATCTTTACATCCAAAAGTTTCTTCTGCCCTTCTCTCTGATGTACAAAGGAGGCTGCAACCACGCGGATGTTCTGTTGCTAGCATTACATTAACTGCATCACAGTGCAAATCTTTGCAAATTAAATTTAGGGAACAAGTTGTATCTTTGAGCAGAATTCTGCATCTGACAAATTGCTATGAACAATTGGCCACTGCTCTATCTGCACAGCTGACAGTCTGCAACGTGGCCACTGTGAAAGCATTAACCTGAGACAGCCCCCTTCTAACCGTGTTAGTAGGATCTGCTGCAGTAACAACCTGCTAGAGAACGTTTCTGCGATCTAAATTGGATGAAATTGGAAATTGTAACAAAGTTTTGAAGATGAGTAGCTAGTAAAAAAAAAATAGGTATCCCACAAGTCCACAAACATAAAATAGGCATAGCAACACGGATAGCATTTGTCTCAGCACAAATCAAGTCATCTGGAATATACTTTTTTAGGGGGCAAACCACTGAAGTCTGTATTTCTGTATTTACACAATTCTAAAAGGTGTTCATGGGGCAAAATGCACACAAACAGCAGTTGAAAGATGAAAACGGTAAAAACAAGTGATATAGTTGGAGAAAATGCAACACTCGGCAAGGAAACGCTTCTTCAGGCCTAGGGTAAAACCAAGCTGCAACCTGAGGCTTTGGTTCCACCACAGAAGTCTAATTGCTGGCTACCACGCTTCTGGTTTGCTACAAGTCAGTACTGTCAAAAGTAGAACACCAGGTATGAACTGCGTGGTCTGAGTGAAGGGGTCCAAAGCTGTCAGAGTGACAGATTCCAAACAGTTTAAATGAGAAAGAAGCGAACTGGGCATGCAGCTATGGAAAAAAAAGTTTGTAAGGAGGGGAGTAACCACACACAACAGATGGAGCAAAAGTTTACTGTCACGGTATTGCTTGGACAAGAGTTTTAAAGCTTTGTACCGTGAGAGCCATGCACAGAACTTGATTGGTAACAGACAGTCACTGCAAAAAACCCCTTGCAGCTGATGAAGCACTCAGACTTTGGCCTTGATTTCAATGCCAAACCAACTACTAGAGTTACATGGGCTCCTCTTTCCATGCAGAAAAGATAACCACGGCTCCTGGGCTAGCGAAGTCTGTAGCTGTCCATGGTATTGGAGTGTTTCCCCACTCCCCTGCCCCAAGCTCACGAAGGTCTACGTTTCGATTTCATGTTTCTTGAAAGAAGATTCTCCATCTCCTCAATGGAGATGCTGAAATGTTTCCTATGCTGAAACGCCTCACACAATCAGGGACTATTCCACATCCGGTAGTGGGAGAGAAAGAAACAGGGTCAGCTTCTCTTGAGCTATTTGTTCAGATTAAATTTAATATTCTTCCCTTCACAGAACTCTTCCTCCTGGCTAAGTCAGCTAAGTCCAGTCCTAAAACCCCAGGAGAACTATTTGGTCTTTGGAGTAAATATTCACCTCTGTGGTGACAGACGAGAACATGTTGCTACTTTACTAAGGGACCTACGCTAAGTCCACTGCAACAGCAGGAAACACCTCCTCGTAATCCACAGTGCCCGAGAGTCCAAACGGCACGGACACGCAACCTGGAAGTCATTTTGTTTCTGGGGTACAGGCATTACATAAGATTGAATAAAAAAATTATAATTCCCCCTGTACTACTTCTCACCCTGAAAGTCTTAAGGAACAAGTTACAGAAGCAGCAGCCCAACCAAGGGAGCTTTTGGCAATAATTTACAAAATAACTGATGATCAGAATAGAATATAATTAGTTTATAGCCAGTTTATTCTTATGTACTTAAATAAAAATTCTCAAGATGGAACAACATTTAATGTTAAAAACTACCAAAGAATGACATTCTTTCTACTGTGATCTAGCATTGCCAATACAAAACCTGCCTCCAGACCACATGCTTTTCCATCAAATTGCAAAGCTTCTGTAATGGATTTACCAATAGATTGCATTTAGAGCTTCCCACACCTCTCATTTTCTAGTAATAGTAACTAACGTTGTTTTATAGACACTTAGAAGTCTATCAAAGGTATTTTCCTTCAAGCTATTAAAACTGTCATACGTAGAGTTCTCTTTACCTTTGGAGCACACACCAAAGAAGCAGAATAAATACAGGAACTCCATTTCACAGGATTTACAAGTAAGAATGGAATTTCTTTATGGAAATTAAGTTTCCAGTCACTATTCTGTAGGTACTGAAGCAATGTTAACTCTTTCAATGAAGCCTGTGCCTTCCAAGTTCCACTCTGGCAGTAGCTAAAACTTGCTACTACTAGGAGTTTGTAAACTTTACACATTTTCTGCTACTAAGTTTCCTTTCATAAAGTCTATTTGATCCAGATGCATGACTTCTGTAATTGTTTCCAGCATTGTGACCAGCATTCCTGCCAGTAATTTGGTGACACGCAGAGTTGAGGAAACATTTATAGTTAAAAGTGGCAAAGAGTCTGCAAGTATTAATATGAAGACATTCTTAATTTTAAAACAGCTGAAGCAATTCCGTAAGTTATGCAATAAACTGTGTGATAGGAGTTGTTAACAAATACATGCAGATTTCTTTACTGTCAGTTACAAAAAGGCACCCCCCTCTTTGTTCCTGGCACATTCGCTGTTTTCAGGAGGGTTTTGAAATTGTGCGAAAGCAGACTGCTCGTTAGAGAGAAGCGATCAGGGTCTCTTGCTCAGGACCAAGTTACCTTAGCTGCCAGTTAATTTTGCTTGACATCCTTTTACATTGCTTGGTAGCTTAACACACTACCCAGAAGTTGTTTTAAAATAGCAAGACCAGCCCATTCCACTACCCAAACAGCGGAAATAGACAACTTACTGGGAACACTCGTGATCCACCCAATGATACAGCTGTACGAAGGAAAGATGAAAGGTATTTCTCTGCTCAAGCTCCATGTCTCCAGTGAACGGCTCTCCTATGCTGAAACGCCTCACACAATCAGGGACTATTCCACATCCGGTAGTGGGAGAGAAAGAAACAGGGTCAGCTTCTCTTGAGCTATTTGTTCAGATTAAATTTAATATTCTTCCCTTCACAGAACTCTTCCTCCTGGCTAAGTCAGCTAAGTCCAGTCCTAAAACCCCAGGAGAACTATTTGGTCTTTGGAGTAAATATTCTACCTGGAATCATTTATACTAGGGATTAACTTTTGACCTTTTAACGTTTCAGGGTCTTTTTTTTTCCTCCTCTCCAGCTCTCTACTATCTTAAGTTCAACGTAAAAGCCAGTTTTCTACTTCAAAATACTGACAAGGCAGATTAGTGTACAACCTCACCTCTGCACGTTTGGTTATTTATATTAGAACTGAACAGTGACTAAGAAGTTATCAACTGCACGATTACAGACTCTAATTATCACAGAGCAGCATTCTGCTAACGGACAGCTTGAGAAGCATACCCAAGAAAAGAAAAAGTTCCTTCTGAGTTCCTTCTGCAGATGAAGCATTTCCACCACTCAGTAAAGTCAGAAGCTAAAACGTATCCAACATTGCATGAAAGCAGAAAATTAACCTGGGACTCGTATCACAGCAATGCCAAGTTGTACCCTTAAGTAACTCTGCCTTGCTTTTTAAGTCTTTGTCATCCTGACCAGGCTCCTAAAAGTGAACCACCTTAAGGTGAAGTTATTCCTTGTTTGTATCCCAAACATCCCATGCAACTCCCCTTTCCCCAGGAATTTAATTACCTTACACAGTAACTTTTGGGGAAAAAATGGCATTACAATTTCATTTCAGTTTTGCTGCTGAAGAACTCTGTACGCTGCCCCCTTGTGGATGCAGGGATTTTGAAACTTCCAATAATTTGGTGTATTAACAAGTCCAGCATCTGCTGTGAAGCAGGTGACAAGAATTTCCTGCTTTTTAAAAAAAAAAAAAGCAAACCACTATGACAGCACTATGTAAGAAAGGACAGGCTGTAGGTAGCACAGCATTGGGTTAAAGTAAACCTATTTAAGTATGTAACATCTGAGGAAGCGTCAGGTGGAGGCATTTACTGCTCTATGACCTTGCCACAGTGCTGGTTGATTTCTCCCCCTCCAGTTTCAAACACACAAATTGCTACAAACATCTGTTTTTCTCTTACTCCAAGAACAAGGGTCTCTAACAATGCAGCAATTTTCTCCAGTACATCCTTCATAGGCAATTTAGTGTGAGGTTAGTAAAAAGAGTAATTTTACTTAGAGTGCATCAGCTTCTTTAAAAAAAGTCACTATACCAAGTTAACCCTTCGAGGAAGTAAAATGGTTACTTTGATTTTACTATGTAATTAGGTAAAGTAGCAATCTATACCAAAAAATATTTCCGTCAAGCCTATGTAACACACTGCACTACACTATGCTTGGCATGTAAAAAACAAAGATTTGGAAATTGTAACAGCAACACAACATTCTTCACATAATCTTCAGCACCTTTTCACGAAAACTGGAGCATATATACAAAAAGACACACCGCACACAACACCGTTGCAAGTTTTAATGTTTATTTCCCCAAGACAGCCTAGCCTGCACTCTACTTGGATAAATTTCACAAGCTAGTTTCCGCTGCTTCTAGTTTTAAACTTTAACCATGTTTCTGATGACAAGGAATGCTGCAAAAATACTCTAGTCCAACAAAGAGTTATGATCACAAAATAATCTTTATCCATTCTACAGTGTTTCAGAATTACCAGTTGATTTTAAAACACAAGGTAGATATAGATGCTAATGGTGGCTAATCTGGTATGTTTTATTATAGCAAACTGTTGTTCATGCAACACTTGTGCTCAAAGGGGAAGGCACAGCATTTCCTACAATGAGCCACCTTATAAAGAGTTCATTTTGTACAAATTTGTAATGTCACCTTTAATTTAGTGTGCAGAACCTCAAAACTGAGGCATTACTCCAATTATAAAAACACTTGCATCCCTTTTGTGCAAGTTTTAAAAATACAAAGTTCTCTCTAAAGTGGCTCAAAATAGATTGTTCATGGCTGCCTACATCTAAGATAAAAAGAGTCTAAAACAATTGGATTAGGCATATTAAAGGTGTTCAAACCATGACTTGATTTGTACATCTATTCACACCTCTTTTCGGTCTTTATTCGGCAGTACATATGCACCAAATTCCATTTTTAGAAGTTTCCATATCATTTTCATAGAAAACAAAGTTTGAAAACAAGTAACATTGAAACACAGCACGGTATTCTACCACAACGGAAACATTTGGTTACAGGACTCAACAAAATCTAAAAATGAACTATGCTGTAGATTACCACATGCAAAGGTCTTCATGTTATCTTTGAAAATGAAAAGGATGAGATTTTATTAACCACATTTTACTGCTTTCTACTATTATGGTAACTTGTGTACTGCAACACAGTCTATTTGAAGGGAAATGTATGATTTTTTTCATGCAAAAATCTACAAATTAGTTTTGATGATATGGAAAGCTTTTCATAACATCAAACATTCATCTGGTGCAAATGCACAGGGAAGCCTTCCTGAAATTCTGACTTTACAAATAACTAATAAGCCATACAGGAAAGAACTTAAAAATAACTAAAAGAAAAATAAGAGGGGAAAAAAACAACAAAAAAAGAAACACAGGCTGCAGGAGTAAACCAGAGTCTGCTGCTAAACCGGTCTTTGTTTTTGTGTCCAGTGTAAGTTAACACTTATGAACTCATTTTGATGATTTACTAGGTTTATTATCAGCCCCCTGAAGGCGAATCAAGCTTGCATGCGTTCACATACAGCATCACAACCATACTCTCGTACACACGCCACTCCAGGACTAGGAGTCTGCTTCATGACTGAAGAGCCCCAGATTTGAAACATGAGCCTGGCTCCACAGCATCGAGTCCAGACATTCATTCAATGTTGTCCATTCACACGGTGCTTCATAGCAAGGCCTGGGCTCATTCTCCTTGGACTTATATGGGCATCCTATTCTCTTATGCTTACAAGGCTTGATGATGATAGCACTGCATTTCCCCCCAATTGCTCTAGTAAGTCATTGTTCCTTCTCAGGCACTGAAGATCTTTGACCTGTAGCCCTTTTTCTTTGAACAATCTAAATAAGCATTCAGTGTGAAGTTTTTCATTACATTTTGCCACTCATTCTCACTCGCACCCACTCGCCATCTTGACTTCATTTGGGCTTTTCTGTGATTCCAAATGAAATCTTCACATTTTCTTTCCCGATTTAATGCAGCAGCGGATCCCATGAGCCAAGATTGATGGATCAAACCTTTTTTTTTATTCAGTGCTGCATTGTACCTAACTTCCAAAATACCACTCTAAAACTGGAACCCTTCTGCTGGTACATTGGCAGATGAATTGAAACCAAATGTTCCGCCTTGTATTGCTTCTGGTACAAGGCTAGGATCTTCATCAATCTGTTGAAAGAACAAGAACACCGTAAGAATGAACAGAAACACAAAAGCCTCACTAAAAAGAGACAGACAATCTTAAAGAACTTTTCTCCCTTCAATTGATCTCCTTCATTGCATAAATTCTTGTTGATCTTTCTCAACTTAGTAAGAGTACTATTATGACACAGTAAGTTAGCCTGAAATGGTTTAGATTTTATTTAGTAGACAGGCTACGTAGCACCCAGTAGTCTCACTTATGAAGTTTTCACTCTTCGCAAGCATTCTGTCAAACATCATACTTATTGCCAGTTTATAAAGTGTCACTGTTCTTAGAAGCAACCAATATCACTAAATCAAGTAAGGAATAAGCTGAAACTGCAGTTTCAATTTAAATAGGTAGTATACAGGTTACCAAATTGGTAGCATATTAAATTCCAAGTCCCGTGGTATACACAAAATCTGAGTTCCTAAAAGGGACCTCTGTATTACTGTTTGTATAGAAATGGGACACTAACAAAAAACAACACCTCCACTTGCAAACATGCCCTACCGAGTTTTACCATTTCTGCAGTAATCTGTTCCTGAAAGCTGTTCAGCCAACAAGAAAACCCTCGTTTCATGATGCAGACCGACATTATTGTATTCCCTTTCTATGCAGTCAGCTTATTTTATGATTTAAAGCGCATACAAATCTAAAACCCTCTTTTGATTTGTATTACACGTTTACTATTATATGTTTAAGCTGAAAACAACATTCTTGATCAGCCCATCTTTATTTTCACTTGACATACCCTTACTTTCACTTGACACCTACCTCTGCAATTACTATTCAGAATCTTTTTTTCTTAAGAAGCAGAATCTCAGACTTGGTACTCAAGTCAGCAGGGAGCTTATCAGATGTGAAAACCAAGCTTAGTCAGAAGCTGGCAGTTCAGCGAACTATTTGAAGGCTAGTCTTTCGTTCCCTCAGGATGCAGCTTAAATTGCCTATCAGAACTTTCGATAGGTCATCACGAAGAATGGAAGATATGCAACAGGTTACACAAGGGGCTCATTCGTCACTGACTCTGATGAAGTTTTAAGCAACTAGTTCATGCTATTGACACCAACTAATCCAATGCTATGACACTTCAGGATGCCAGTGGACAACTCAATGCTTTTCTCATCCAGACTAAAAACAGGCAAGCTTTTCAGAACCCATGGTTATAAGCACAAGATCTATGCAAGTAACCCAAACAGTGAGGGCAAACCTTCAGCATAATAAAGTTGTCCCACTTAAGGCCAGAGTAATTCATATTCATCGGTTATGGTGGTAATATCCAGCAGGCTGTTTACATGAAAACTCATCCTATTTCCACTATCTATGCAACTGCACCAGTCAGGAACACAGATCAGGACAAGGCTTTTTATTTATTTAAACAGATGTCCTTCAAAATCCTAAAAGCCTCTCATCATTGCCTATAATCAACTATTCAGAAAGGCTGTGGCATCCAGTTAAAAATTCCATGAGCTTAATAGCCCATTTTAGATTTTTATTCAATCATATTTAGAATTAGTTTTATATTCTGTCAGTACTGGTCTGATGGAATTTTAATAAAGAATGCTAGCTACAGTTTCAATGAATGCCCTGAAATAAGTCTGTAATTTTGCATACATATGTGCAGCACTGTTGTAAGTGCTCATCAGTGAATTGGGTAGAAAAAAATTCTGAAAAAAGAACAGGCGCTTTTCTATAAAGCAGTCTTTAGAGCTGTTGTCGCCCTTTTGAACCATGTCTATGAAAACAACCAAACGATTACAAAAACAGATTTCAGAGCTATAACATACTTACATCATCCGAAGAGAAAAACTGATCAATGATCTCATAAGCCAGTTTGTAGATGTCTTCATTTTCATGATTTTGTAGCTGTTCGATTTTCTCCAGGCCTACAGGAAACACACAAAAGACAGTCAAGTTAAAATACTGAGTTCAGACAAAAAACCATCCCTCTCTGTAAGGCCTCATCATACAAAATCATTAAAAACAAACCTAGGCATAAAGCGAATCTCAGTAAGATGCTATTAAAACCCGCTTGACATGCTTAAGCATAAAAGCTTCTTAGAGATTCAGCAAAGTCTATCAGAGGTAGAGGAATACACACTACAACAAAAAAGTACATCCAGTCATACTACAACAAAAAAAAGCCGTAAGGTCAATTCCAGCAATGATTGTTTTCTCTTCTCCCCCTATGAGTGGTTGGGGAAATCTTTGGAGATAAGGGGGCAGTAAGTACTTACTGCCGGGGGCAGTAAGTACTAGGTCACACTTCCTTTTCCTAGAAACATCTTTTCAACACCTGGTGTGGTTGCCATGACCTGTGACATTCCAAATCCACATGTTTTTGGAAGCAGCAATGCACACCATTTACTGATCTGTAGCTCGATTACACAGCAAGTAACTCCAGCATGATGTAAGTTATTGGCAGACAGGTGCAGAGCACACAAGAATAATTTGCTTAAAACACCTGCGCCAATACACACAAAGGCAAGTGGCAGGAGGCTAAACAATCAATTTCTGCAGAACAGTATAAAAACAATTAAGCACCATACCTCCACATTCTTCTATAAGATTGGCTATGGTTTCTGCTTCATCTTCAGCCATTTTTAATATATTACTTAGTCCATCCAGAACCACTTGCACTACTTGTGCATCTTTCACTGTTAGCAAATTGCAAAAGGGAGGAATTACATTTTGTTGAATTAAGTATGCCACCTAGGGGGGAAAAAAAAAACAACAAGTAGTGATCTCAGGAGTGTGACAAACAATGCGCCGGAAGCACACAAGCAGACAAATTTAATGAAATCAAAGCACTCAGTTACCAAACAGGATAAGACTAGTTTGTAGCAGTCACTTTCAGATTTTTTTTTTTATAGCACGAAAAGGTAACATCTATGAATTACGTTATTTGGGTATATTATATTATATATTATTATAGCAATATATATACGTATATTATAGCAATATATGTGTATACTGCTTAAACAAGTAGTAGATACTGTGAGTTTTTCAGTATTAGAAAAGTTTCAACCTCATCTTTGAAAGACACACACCCTCGATGTAATATTCTGGGTTAACAGGGAACTAGTGTATTTCTACTCAGTGGCTGCCATCATTATAATTATGACATTCTTTACCAAACAGGAAAAAAAATGGAAAAAAGGTACTAGTGCCGAATGACCAAGATTCTTATCAGAGCCTGAACGCAATTATTCATACCTACTAGGCCCCATCCCAACAGAAGTGTCTCCACCCAAATCCCCACTGACATGCCTGATCTCAGTTCATTCCAAAAAGAGAAACTAAATTCACTCCTAAATCCCTTGTGGAAGAAGGGGAAAAAATTACTGAACTGGAGAGTAATCTACACATTCATAATGCTGGCACAGAAGTCTAAGGACCTTTTCTTAAGGTTTGACTCACTTGGTCTTTTCTTCCGCTGATTGTTAAGTTGCTTATTGCCCAAGCAGCTTCTTTCTGGGTACCAAAGTCACCCTAAAATTACAACAGTAAATAGAAGTAAACATTCCAGTTCTTATGTGACATAGTATTTTAGTAAAAGCTTCAACTCCCCACGGTAACACCATATCAATTTTTATTAAGGAGGGAAGTTAACTAACAGATCCCGTAGATGTTTGAGTCTACTTGCAGCGTGTTCGTCCCATCCCTGCCACCATGTTTTTATTGATCTTCCACGGGAAATTTGTTTGTAGCACAGTGAAGAAAAAACATAGCACTCCCCTCTCTCACATTCCTTATCAACAGCTGTCATATATTACAGGGAGCGATAAGTGGCAAGTGTCCATTTTGATAAACATACCCTACGTACTATATTAGTACATACTATAACTGTCTGCTTCTGAAGTTAGTCAAGTTTTCTAACTTTTTAAAAAAAGAAGTGTCCCATATGCTTTTCTCAGTGACCAGTAAGTTAGCATTTACGAATGCTAACAAGAAAAGACAAGTATTTCTTCAGTCTTAACCCCAGCCTTTATTCACGTGCAAGACATTCCATCTTTGTCTTGGCTGAAAACATCATAAGATTGGTATTTCCAGCTTCCTTCCACACTTCAGGAAAGAAAAATCAAGTCATGGGCAAAGCAAAAAGTAGGAAACTTGAAAGATAATAACGTGGTACTGTTTCCATTCAAAAGCATGCTTTTAGCTCCCTTCTTTCTCATACGGCAGATCCTTGGAAACACAAAGCAGTTTGGATACTAGTGTTTTAAAAGACACCAAGGTTCTACATTTGAAATCCAAAACAGGTATTTGAAGCCCAGAAAGATGACTGATTAGCATTCAAACCCTGGTACTCAACAAGCAGTGAGAAACTAGAAAAGCATGAGAAAAGCATTCAGAAGTGTTTGATAGCATCTACGTGAATTCACTATTTAATAAAAAGGGCAATAAAAGCTTCATCTCCGCAAGCTTATGTACCACTGAAAAGCAGTGTACATCTACACAGGCATACAGCATGTTGCCATTTCCGCAAATAAACAACTGAACACCACCCACAGTTATTTCCTACACCCATCTACTTTTTGTTGATAGGTTTACTTCTTAAAAAAAACGGACGGGACATTCCCATTCCATGATCTACTATTACAGTATCATTACTTGGACTACTCTCAGACTTGATAAATGTCGCAAATGAACAGGTTAATAAATGCAACTGTTGAGCATGTCTTTAGGTTCCCAGATAAGGCAGGGGAAACACAAAGGAGAATTAAGTCCTTAAACTCTGGCAAAATATTGGGAACTACCTTACTGTTCCACATCCATACCTCTTTGTGTTACATTTGGGCACAGAATTCTGCTCCCAGTCTTTACAAAGATAAAAAAAATTAAACAAGACTAAGAAAGAACCAAGAAGGATTGATCTGCTTCTTTCCCCTAATACATTCAACATGCTGTTTGTGAAAGGTCATCCAAAACAGTAATGTACATCTTGCAACATATGAAAATGCTAAGGGTAGAAATTATCATTATCACCCCCCCCATTTCACAGTACTATGTAAAACAAAGCAATGAATTCAGTGTCATTTTCCCCACTTAAGGAAATGAACAGTTAAATCCTTCTTGTTATCTAACCTTATCTAGAAGATGTATTATCATTGGAACAAGGTTTGCATCTATTACTGCCTGAACTTGCTGCTGATTCCCTGCAGTGATGTTAGATAGGAACCACACTGCTTCCTGCAAAATAAAAAGATTTGAGAAATCATTAATTCGGATACTATTGTATACTGTATTTTATTTCCACCAGCAAGTTTTTACATTCATATTTTTTGGATCTGCAATTCATGCAATACTCAAACATAATTAAGAAATGATTGTACGTATCTGAATTCCTAATGCAAACTAGACTTACAGGAAACAAAGATGACAGTCTCGCCTTGGGAAATACTGCAAGACTCTTCAGTCTTTAACTGTAAACAAGTTACAACCCCAAATCCACAGACTAAGTAGAAAAAGTATTTAACAAGGCTACACATGAGCATTTCTAACTGATTCTGTTACTGAGGACGGTACAGCAGTTCTCAGCTGATGGTCAGAAAAGCTCCAAAATACAAACCAGCACATTTTCCAAACAAGTGGTAAAAGATGTATTCTAACTGCTCCACAACATTTCTCATTTGTGTCAGTCATTAAGAAAATGCACTACCTATCATTTAAATGCTTGTTTTTTTCAGGAATGCTGTAAAGTTGAAGGAGCTTTCTATTAGCCCAAGACGCCCCTTCAACAACACAAATGGAGGTGTCTAGGAAAACGTTTAAGGCAAGTTTTTCCCTCCCTTGCGAGTATGCCCTCCCAGTCCTCACATTTAAATGGTGAACTAAGCTAAAGACTATGTATGAATTCCTATGTTAAACAAGGAACAAGAGCCCTTCCCTGCCCACCCACCTCCTAATGTGAAGCCTATACTTTAGTCAAAAAATAATAAACACAGTTTCACATAAAATTTGTCAGTGTATTCAGACTATCTCCTTGTTTTAATCTTACAGTTGATATACTTCGTTGCCAGAAGCTTCCCACCACTCTTGGTTCCCCTCTCCTCTCAACTTAACCAGGATGAGAACTTTGTGGACAATTATTTCTCTCAAGATGAGATTGAGAAATTCACACATTCCCATACTTGAAAATTCAACTGAGTCTCTTGGATCAGATCACAGGATCACTTCTATTAATGAACCTGTTAGAGATTTAAGATGCCTAGGCCTGTCTTGGTGAGCTTGTTTTGGGCTTTAATCATCAGCAATGTTGGAAAACAGGACCCCAGAATTTAACAACATGCCTCAGATGCACTCCGGAATCAGCACTTCATTATCAGTGCCCCCATTTAAAGCCTCTTCTATACACACATGCACACACACACACTCACTTCCCCACCCACCCACCCCATTTAAATGCTATTTATCACACACTCGCCATTCAAAGAGACATCCAATTATCTCTATTTCATCACTTCCAAGAGAGTCAGTTTAATTAAAATGATGTTTCACGTATCAAGAATTCTAACTTTTAAGTCAACAGCCAGAATTACAAGATAAAGCTTGAATTTTTATGAAATTAAACTAGAAGAATCAGAAAACAACCTTTCTTGTCAAGTACAAGTTTGCAGCTCCTCAGAGATTTTCCTACAGATCTCAAATTCAAGAAAAAAAATATCACCACCCTATCTGATCTTGACATAAGCTGGTATTTTGTAATTAGTTATTCAAATCTCCACCCCACTACATTAAGTGGGTTTCAAGAGAGCTAAGCTGAATATAAAGGAGTTACCAATCGGGTCCAAATTCTGCAGTGACATACCTTATTAATTTTTTCTTTGGGATGTGTCAGAAGTGCTGGAAAATGTGAAAGAGCTTCACAATTCAGAACTACTTGTGTCTGTTCATCGGTACCAGTGACAATGTTTCCTACAGCTCTCAGTGCAGCAGTCTGAAACAGAACACATTCACTTCATTCACACAAAAATCTTTTAAATGGAAAGAACGAAGATTTTTCTAACTGAGCACATTCTATACGTTCAAATGGTTAAAAAAAATTATACAAATGCCACATCACACAGGAAAAGGTACTTTTTACACCTTAACACAGTCTATAAATAGAAACCAGCTACTTTCTCTAGTATTACATTTTGAGTAACACTTCCTTCAAGTTATCCGAACTTACTTGCACTTTAACTTCTTGATGACTGAGAAGAGGAACCAAATGAGGGACTATTCCAGAGTCTATCACCATCTGGATCTGTTCGTTGCCAGCATCCGTTAGATATGAAAGTGCCCAGACTGTATCTACCAATATCTAACATAAAAAAACATTTATTTGTAATTAGCACAGGAGTATCAGTCTTACAAAAAATATATTTAAACCAGAACTAATGAAATACAGCAGATTCATATCCATAACCTACTTTGCTCCACAAACTTCATATCTTTCACTCTAAATAATTCAGAACTAGACCTGCTATTTGACCTGTTCTAGCTCCTGAGAATACAGAGACTAAAAACAGCTGAACAACAGCCAAATCGCTGATTACAGCTAAAATTGTAAAGGATATAAACACCATCCAAACAAAAAAAAAAATCAAACATCTGCCCTTTTCATGAAGTACTGTTGGACAACATGAGATATGAAAGATGGTCCCCTGGAAATAAGAGAAAGCCCTAGGAAATAAACTAGGGGCATTCAGCATTCTAAAGCAAATGCTCCACACGTCATGTAAGATCAAGTTATTTTTCTTGGCATCATGCCAAAATGTTTAAGAAAAAAAGCTAAGAAGTTTCTTGAAGTCTGGTACAGCAGCAACTTAGAATTTCTTTTGCTTAAGTATTCACACAGAGAAGCAAATTTCAGCAACAGTAGCTCTGGATATTTCAAGTGACAGCTTACAAAAAATGACTGAGCTAACAACTTCTAACTGATCCACAAATACAACGATCTCAAGATACTTGTATAAGCTTCATTTTCACCTGTTTATATACACAGAATTAGCGTATAGTACATTAGCTAAAGTTCACATTTTAATTATATTTAAACATTTTGGTAAAGCACTGCTGCTATAACTTAAACAACTGAACTACAACTTCAGCATAGCAAAGATAAAAACTTAAATAGTTCTGACTTAGGTCAGCTTCTTGCCGAAACAAATCTCATAATTTTAGTGAAGTCATTTACTTCAATATTAAAATAACCTAATGACCATACTTAATGTCTCAGGTGTATTAACAACACCTAATACTAGCTAACATTTAATATTTTATATATGCAGATACCCATTTTTTTCTTCTTGTTCACACAGATTTTTCATTACAGCCACAAGTTTAAGTGCTAGTCAAAAATCCATGTACATCTATTCATAAATGCTCGCAGAAAAACAAGTGAAATCGCAATCTGATTTCATATCGGGATGAACTTAGAAAAACAGAGAAAAGCTGGGAGAAATGTAGGGAAAGCACATTCAAGTAAGTACTTGTAAAAATATAGAGAGAAATATAAGGGAAAATTTTAACTGTTGCTTAAAAACAGAGATATCAAAATAAGCTTACCATAATGTGAAGGAACCTATTTATCTTTTTAAAGAAGAAAGTTACTCAAGTATGGCAAGCTTTATGATTCACGTAAAAAACTACACCAGAACACAAAACTGTCTCCAAGTGGCATTACTTACATTTACATCTGTGTGGTGAATTAAAACACAGAGAGCTGGAAGGATCTGAGGAGGAAGAGAACCATTAGACAGTTATTTTTAAGGCATTCAGACACTCAGCTTCACTTCAGTTACACTGACTGAGCAGTGAGTAATTCAGTCACCTCCTGAATGGTTTCCATCGGCGGCGGAGGATCTTTGTGACGGCACAAGTTGACCATGACCCAAGTAACATTTCTTAAGAAAGTTATGGGAATAGATGGGCTGATAAAGGACAGCAGTGGTTTCACTACTCCAAGACTAATAACGTAATCTCTACACTGGGGTCCATCACCTGTTTAAGATACCAAAGCAGTATGAAGACAAAGATCATCACATTCCATTCACAAGAAGAATCACCTCAAAATTATCCTCTTAAATTAAGAACAGGCTGCAAATCCCTAAAGATAACCTGAAGACACTGAGCTGTAAAGCATAATGTATGCACAAGTCCAACACCTTGTTGTTTGGGAGACTAAACTGCATCACCTGGTTCTGCATACATCCAACAAAATAATATCTAAAGAACTATTAATAATGGCTACTTAGTAAATAATACTGGATCCACTCTTCAGCATCCATGCTTATGAAAGAGTCAGTCTACTGTAACTTTTGTGTATTTAAAACTCTGATTATTTGCAATGCATACAAAGTTCAAGAATACGAGCTTCAGAACTATGTAGATATACATATCTAGATCTATCAATTACACACTTTTATAAAGCCTCCAGCCTCCTGTCCAGTTGCTTCATTTTGAACCACTCATTAAAAACAACTAAATTCTTAACAGAAAAGTGTTAAAGTTTGCACAAAAAAAAACAAACAGAAGACCAAGTGATCACAACTCATCTAGAATTGTATACAATGTATGTGAGCTGAGGCCAAATTTCAGAACCCAAAGCAAGTTTTCATTCTAACAATCTGCATGCCTGTTTGCCAATAATTTGTTTTCCTGCACCTGCAATGAAAATGTGGAGGCATGTTTTTGTGTGTATACCTTAGTGCATGATAGAGAAAACAGGAAGACAGGAAGAAGTCAAGAACAGGGCAACTGCCAGCAACAACTGCTTTTTATCTTACAGTGGTACACCTCCAAGTTCTAACACAAAATCCTAGTTAGTTTATTCATTCAATTTCAAAAGGAACTTAGTTTTTAGTGGCAGGAGTAACACAAACCTATGATATTTCCTAAAGCCCACACAGCTTGTTCGCAAACATTTTGATGAGGTGAATGCAGCAGTCTCAGAAAAAGTGGCACAGCATCTGAAAAATACAAACAGAAGTCCATGCAATTGTTAAGAAATATATCTCTCAAAAGACAAAATAGTTGACATACTTAAATAAAATTTCAGACTACATGAGAAATTTCTCCCTTTGTTGAGTATTGGTCAGAACTTTAACCTCCCAGATGATACTGAAATAAGTCACTGTGTATTTTTCCTCTCGTATTTCCAGACTCTACACTCAGCATCTTTTGACAATCCTTATGAAAGTATATGTACTGCAACAGTGGCTGTTTCTGTGAAGGTAGCCATCTTGGTCTAATATGGATACCCCATCCTCAACTTTAAGTCTCATTTTAGACCACTAAGTTCCGACTGTATTCAATTTAAGAGTTGTAATCCAACACACTGGGACAACCTAGCAGATCTCTGCAGAACAGATGATTTCAAATGCTGCCATTACATGACAAAAAAGGGAGTCAGTTGATTGAACAGTAACAAGGTTCCAAATGATAACACCCAAACTCCCCAAACTCATCAAGGCAGCTACATTTCTACCTCATGCTGGGGTCAGACAGAAGAATCCTCCTAATGTTTAAAACTAAAGCTGAACCAATATTTAAAGCACATTCTGTGTGCACCACACCACAGTTAAGTAACTAGTCTCTTTTCTTTAACCCTAGCACTAAAGATGTTTGCTTACATTAATGACAAAGTTTAATCTGAAACAAACACCCATTTACTTTAGATCACATGAAATTTTAAGAGACGCTGGTATTTTGTAGTAAAACTTTCAACGTAGAACTTTTTTGAAAAAAAAATCATCACAAGAGAATTCATATTTTCTACTAAAGAGGTATTTTACAACGCCTACAAGCAAGAGAAAAGAGTCGTCCCCAACAACTATTAAGTGCTTTCAGAAAAATGACAGACCATTTTTTTTTAATTAAAGCAATCGTTACAAGAAATAAAACATACTTTCATACGTTTTAAATATTAGGTCAGCTAATATAGAGCACACACACAGACCTAGCTAAAAATCAAAGATCATCACAAAGATAATTACTGTAATTGGCACTCATCTTCAATCCATCAACAAGCTAGGTTTAAAAAGAGAAGTGTTCTAAGTCATCAAGAGGTGTGGAGCAATATATACTAATTAGGTTTCCTAAAGAAAATTCTAGATGCAACTGCAAATTACAAGTATTAGCAATGATACATACTGTGATAAAGCCTGGATTTGACCCTTAAAGTTAACAGGCTCTTAACAGAGTTTGTAAAAGCAAGGGTAACCAATCTTGCCAACTATGCAGTCTTAAAGCACACATTCATTTAAAAGAAGTCCTTAGACTGACGTCACCTGCCTTAACTTCCTTCAAATTTGCTATTGATAATTAACCTATTTTTCCAATTAAGAACTGATGAAACCCACCCAGCCATCTAACAAACAAGATGGTGCTGGTGCTAAGAACTTCCTTATGAGAGAGGTATATACCTCTTACTTTAAAATATAAAGCCAGACAACACACAGGTTGTGAGAAGCCTGTAACTGCTTAGCACTAACAGTGAAAAAGAGACAATCTACCTCAATCACTCAGGTTAAACAGTCAGTCATGGAAGATGTGGAAGAAACTGGTATTTCATCACTTAAACCACAACACACGTTTTAGAGTTACTTAACGAAAGAAACATTGGTATTTCATCACTTAAACCACAATACACATTTTAGAGTTACTTACTACTTCGAACAGAAGTTCCAAGTAGTCAATATATAATGGCGGTGTTGGGGAAAAAAACCAAAATTAGGTATAATTCTGGGTCTTTTCATTGTTGGAAGCATAGCATGTTTAACAGTATCAGCAGCACAAACTGCAATACAACACTAATTCCAACCATTAAAGATAATGGTATCTCACGTAGTGCAATTCTTGTGGATTTCTTCTTTGGATTTTAGACAAAGCTTTGTTTAAATGCTTGTTTGATTCTTCCATGGGTCTCAAGGAAGAAGCTCTCATCACACTTCTGTTTTGCGCCCCCCCCCCCCCCCCCCCTTTTTTTTTTCAGATCACTTAGGCCACGTTAAAAGTACAGAAGATAGCTTGCAGTACCTGGCAATTCAGATTTCAAGTACAATTCCACCCCAAACTTCAGATTCCTCAAAACATGAAGGCCAGTGTAGTGTTTTTGCTTCAACTTGATTTTGGAAGAGAGCTGGATGAGATTCTTTTTTTTTTTTTTTTTTTGATTTTTTAATATTTGAAAACTGAAAACCAGCAGAGATAACTCTGCTACAAGTGTGAGTTCCCAGAAGAGATTACTCACCATCATGAAACCCAACTGAATTTAAAAATCTGAGAAAATGAAGAACAAAAGCAGGTGTGCACTTCAATTGATGCTGCTTGCCAGAGAAGAAGTAGAACTTCTGGCAGGAGACTTCATGGGCAGGTCCTTCAGCGACGGGCCTGTGATTGACAACTCAATTTCAACCATCCTAGCTATCTCATGAAAGGACCAAGCCTATCACATGGATTGGTGAACATGCTCGAGATACAGAGAAACAGGAGTGTGGATGCTCTTTACAGTATCATTCAGATCTTTTTATTTTTGTGGAAGCTACAGTGCATGCTTTATCAATGATCAAATACTGTTGGACTTACTAGATTGAACTACGGCCTGTGTTTGTTCAGAGGTTCCAGATGCAATGTTTGTCAGAGCCCATGCAGCTTCAAACTGTAAAGAGGGACTACAAAATAAGAAAAAAAAATATTGCAACATGAGTTTTCAACCAGAACTCACAGGCACTTTAGCTAAATTCTGAGAATCCTCACAACAACATAATATTCCGAGTTGCAGAAATACTCACTTGTCATCTCTTTCAAGACAGTGCACTAAAATAGGTAATATTCCGGATTTTATTAGATCATCAATTGGTGGATTGCGATCACTGGAAAGCAGCTTTCTGTTTAGGAAAAGAAACCACAAAACTTAGACAAATCATACAACAAGAAGTGAGGACTAGAAAGGATCTCAGGAGGTTGTTTAGTGCAGCCTTCTGTTCGAAGTGCAGCTATTGCTAACGCTTAATCAGGTCAGTCATGGCTTCAGGTAGGTCAGTTTTGGAAACCTCCATGCAGGGAGGTTCAACAACATCCCTGGACAAACTGTTCCAGTGTTGCACTGGAACATCTTCTGGCAGAGAATTTTCTTACCTAGTATCTACCTCAATCTCAAAGATGAAACAGGATTGTTTTCAATAGTAAGGGAAAATAACTAAGCCCCAAAATTGAAATTACTGAATTACTGGAAAAAATGAAGTTACTACATTCATTGCCTTTTTCAATGACCATGTTCTCTCCGGTAATAAACTTCAGAATTAGTCAGTCAGTAAAATATAGATCACCAGAGTAACTCAGTTACACCCTCCTGCAGCTTCTCCCTCCCTCACCCACGAAAGGAGATAAGACAATCCTGGCTGCTTTGACAGGAACAGCAGAAGCTTGTTTCTTCTTCTTGCTCAGTGACAAAACAGTCACAGTGCAGACTATTCACAAACCACCTGCTCAAACAGGTAGAGAATTCTTATTACAAGAGTCAATTAAAACTTCAGGTTTTGGGAGTGTGGTTTTTAAAAATTTATTTAAAAAAAAGCATTTCTAATCAGTTTTCTATTCCTGTTATTCCAGCTGTTTGTTTTGGGGGGTTAGACGTGGGCAAGATTTGTCCTTCCTGCTCCAACTTCAGACTAAAGGGTGGTACAGATTAATTAAGGCTGAAAAGCATTTGTTTTCCTCTAAAAATACTTAAGGCCACTCCAACAACTGTGCTGACTTAACACTTTAATTTTTTAAAATTGAAAACTAATTTGAAGTTAAGACATTCACATGGATATTCCCATTTCCTTTTAAAACAGGCTTACTCCACTATATTTCAGCCTAACTTGCCTTAGAACAGCTCTATTTACTACAGTGTTGTTCTACACGATACTACCCTGAGATGATAAAGCTTTTTGAGGACGGCAAGTTGCCTAATGGAAACAGGCACAGAAACTGCTCTTTCCCTTATCTGTTTTAAATACATTAACTCCCAAACATCAAACTGACTTCCAGATACAAAAGAGATGTCAGGTGAAACAGAAGTCTTTCCTTGCACATCCCCCAGCCACACCGGGTAAAAATGCAAAGCTGTAGCTCTCTGCTACAATGACAAAGCAGGAGGTTCATGAAACAGCAGTTAAATACTGAATTTATGCAAGCAAAATTTATACAAGTATTTTAGGACGCTTCAACACATGCAATTACAAAGAATTCCTCTTAAAACAAGAGGTAGTTTTAGTGGCGTAATCCATGACAGAACTAGCAAAAAGGATTTTGCCAGTTCTTTCTGTATTTAAACGTAAAGACTTTGTAGCCCTGCTAGCTATATTTTACTGTACTATGGAGTACTGAACAAAAATGAATCCTAGTATTTATTAGTACATAACAAAAGTTTTGACTGCTTCAAAGAACCAGGTATTTTATTTGAAGTTCTATTTATCATTGATTTTAATTTTTTAATCAGTAAACAACACACTTTTTCCAATTAAGCTGGAATACATTGTTTGAATTCAAGCACATGGTAAAGAATGAAAACAGCATATTTGAGAAGAGCGTCTTACCTTGCAGCCTGCACAGCACTTAACTGTATACCCTGGTTGTCACTTGAAGCATTCTGGAAGACAGAATTTAGACCTTTCAGAATTTATCACCGTGATATGTATGATGTTCAGACAATTTCTTTTTTTTTTTTTTTTTTTACCTGTACTATTGCTTCCAAAGAAGTGTTTTGCTAGAAAATAAATAAAACACCAGTTAGAAATCAGAAATCTCTGAAGTAAAAGTAAAGACGTGGTTTCAAGTTAAGTTAATTCTTACCACTCTAAAGTCACCATCTATATCAGAATCTTCACAGATATCCTCATGAGGTACATTTCTCCTCTTCAGAAGATGCTCATCTCTTTTGTTCTTAAAGAGAAGGGGGGGGGTGTTAAGAATGGAAGAGAAGCTTCTTTTTTAAACCAGCATCCTAGACATTCTTTCACCGCTACTGTTAAAAGTTCCAATGTTCAGGAAGTTGGAAAAAGCAATAGAGGGAAGCGTGTTTTGGAAATCGCTTTTGCTTAGAAAAATTCTCCAACTTTATCTACAGCATTAACTGTACTTTTGTCGGAAGTTTCATATTCACGTATCCATCAGTGACACTACAACTTATTTGTCAGTATTTATAACAAGACAAGGCCATTCCCAGAAGCTACTTTTCTGTTCATCCCATAAGTAATTCAAGTTATGACTACATTTCTCAGGAATTATATTTCCAATGACTACTCTAAACAGTGCTGAACTACAGTTTTGGGAAAGAAAACAACTTTGTCTCCAGACATAACACCTGGTTTTGAAAGGAAAAAAGGTAAGCCTTTTAAAATCTTTAAAGTTACAATCCTTAGAAATAAAATCCTTGCTGCAAAAGCAAGAATTATTCTCCCCAGTAGATTACAAATACAATTCTGTTTTTCTGGACAGAAACTGTGAAATACAAAGCTTCTAGTACGGGGTATGGTAAGTCTAGAGCTTCCTTCTAAACCAAAGCACCTCTACAGAATTAGCAGAGACAATTAGTTTAACAATGGTGTTCCTGGTGACCTGCAGCGGAACACACAACAGGTTTTGTTTTAATTTTTATTTTTTAAAGAGCCAACATAGCCAAATAGCATTTTGTCGAAACAATACTAGTTCATCTCACCTTCCTCAACTCCACAACGACTTCATTCCTTTGTCTTCTCATAGTCTGAAAAGAATCAAAACCAAAGTACGTTATGTTCTGAATCTATTTCAAGTGATTAAGCTTTTGCACAACTATTTCCAAGTTCGTGCACTTTAAACAGTACTTATACACAAGAATTCATTTTCACTATAGAAGTAGCAATCAAACAGGAAGTTGAAATAATTATTTTTGTCTGTATTATTGCATAATAAAACAGTCTCTCCTAGGTCTGTGTTGAAAAAAGAAAGTATACTGAATGGGAGAATAAACAACTGTCTTAAAGGGCAATGTTGAAAGGAGTTGTATATAAAACAGAACAGCACCGAAAGTATTACAAGCACCATGGCAAAGTAACAAAGCACACTAAGTTTGCCTGGTATTCATGACCCTTTCTTGATTCAAGAAACTATAAACTATACTGAAAAAGCAGGCTGAAGTTCAGATTGCGCAGGTAATCCTTCGTATAAACAAAGTACAGCTGCTAAAGCAACAACTGACAATAATTAATTCTTCAGAATAAGCAGACCCAGACAACAGCACGGCCTTTTCCACACGATGCCACCAGGCTCCTCGTACCGGCGTACCCGTGAGCGTCCTCTCCCACACGAGACATGGCAGGTTGTACCGGAGCTCTGCCTCACCCCAAGGCCAGGCTCCGCACCACCACTTGACTCTCCCAGATACTGCAGCAAATCCACAGATTTCAGCTGTGCACATTCACTAATGTACGAAACAGAACTAGCTTGGTGCCTTGGGGAATAGGTTCCTAAACAAGTTCAAATTAAGAGACCTAATAAGCACAGTTGAACTATGAAAATATTATTTAGAAATGAAAGCCACATAAAACCCTTGGTACTGTAAGAACAAATCTGTTTGGTTTTCTACAGTCCCCCATTTACAGTACCCAGAAGAAGATGGAATTGTACATATACAAATTGGTTTACTAGTGCTTGTGTTACCACAGTCTAAACAGAAAAAGAAAAATCACTTGATCTAGTCTATAGTGATTTTATTCCATACTTCAAGCTCTACAGTGAATGAGTAGAATTAAAACAACTGCGTTTTTACTGAGCCACTGGCAATTCCAGAGCATAAGGGACTGCATTAACGCAGGATGCGAGGAAGAGGAGCAGCTAGGATGGCTTCTGGATGGTGGCAAGAAACAGCTCTGAAGGTAAGGTTTATGGCTCAAGTTTCAGGATCATAATTATTTTTATTGAAAGGAATGTGCATTTTATCAGAATCAAAACTTGGATTCTGAGCAAGATACTTTACCATCTCGAAGGATGGAATTAAAGGAAAAGGGAGCAAGAAAGCATGGGAGTAGAAAAGCAGGCACGGTTCCCCACTGCTGTGGAGGTAGAGCCCTTCATCATCCTTCATTTGAGGACCAAAATGCAGTTCATCATGACAAAAACAGGCTAACGACAGTGGTGAGGAACACCCACACCCAACAGCTTCCCGTGATATAAAAGGCAAGGCACATGCCTACCTAATGCAGCTGCAGCACCTGGAACCACCGGGGCAGAGGCACAACAACCAAGTACACACTGCCTGTCCCACACTGAAAAGCACCAAAGCAAGTAGCCAGAAAATATGTGCATCTTCAGAGAATTATTAGGTCAATCAAAACTAGAATTAATAGTGGAGTCCGACGCTGCTTAGATTCACTGCTAGGACTTGCTCTCCACAGCAGATAAGCTTTTCAGATATTTCTTAGAATTCTTCAGATGACGGTGAGAATCTCAAAAGTGCAATCTCTAAAGAGGGGAAAGAGCGTACTTGATAATAAGTCTTTATGAATCCAGCTCTGCACCGCTGTAATACTTCTCTTACAAGTACAGAAATGAAGCTTTAACATTTCGTAGTGGCTCCAACTCACGCCTATACTGACACAAAACGCAGAGAAGTTCCTTCAGCACCTATCTCCCCGCACGTGCCCTTGTTAAACGCACACTGCAGGCCGCTGGCACCGCCACAGGGCAGCCCACGGCCCAGCGCTGCGCAGCACGTCATGAAGCACACATCACTTGGGCACGGGAAAGTCCCTGCCTGCAGCGCAGGCACCGCAGGATGCCGTGCCCACGGGAGCCGCGTGCAACTCGAGCCCAGCAAAGCGTGACCCCGGGATCCCAGTGAAGATGAGCGGTGGCTCCGAAGACCAGAGGTGAAGGCGTGAAGCTCTCGGTCGTTTATCCGCGCACAAAGTGCTGCTGCCCTTCCAGAGAACCTGATGGCGGTCACACTCCTGGATGCCACCAGCCACGCAGGGGCTTTGGGAAGGCGCTGCGACATTACAGCCACGCATCCTGCTGGAGGCTCCTGCTCTCAACCTCTGCCGTAGCGTTCAGTGTAATTTCTCCAGAGCCTACTGACCTGGCACGCTCAAGTAGAAAATAAAATGAGGAAAACTCTTTCTCAAAAAGACTGCAGAATTGTACCAAGCCCCCGTGACCTCACACAAGTGAGAATGACCAAACACCTTTACGGCCATAACAGTTACGGCAACCTAATGAATTAGCATACATAAAGATGGATCGCAAGAAGACATTCTTCTTGCCAGACTTCAATGGCAACGTTACCGTTCAAGCCCTTCAGCTGATCACCCAAATCCCGTGTTAGCTGTGGGATCCTGACACGTTCCAGTGTTTTTCACAGCAGCACCTGATTCAGAAGCATTCCACCCTCAGGAACAGCTCAGACCCGCCAGCCCTTTCCCAGGATACTGGCACCTACCTGGAGCTTGTTCTCAGCTGACGTGCCCTGACCCCTCTTCTACTTCTCTCTGTATCCCTGCTCCTCAAAAACCCAACCCTACCACGCGCACGGTCTGTCTCCATCCTTTTTGGGGCGACGCTACTATGAAGTATTTCACCTGAGCAGCTGTTTGTGCATCTTCAACAAGAAAAAGGTTTGACAGCACACACAAAACTATCAGTCAAACTTCACCTACGCCCCCCATTCCAGCAAACGCTTTGCCAAAGGCACTGCTCCTATAGCAGGACTGCACAGGCACGAGTTGCTGTAGGGCAGAGCTGCTTCAGCCATCTCCCTCCCTAGAAAGCTGCGCTAGCACCAGGCTGGTCTGCGACCCCGCTGACAGACGCCACGGGGGAGTGGGGGAAAGGGGGGCACTCCTCCAGCACCTTCGGCGGGCTGTACGGCACTTTGAAGCTTTTGTCAAAGGCACCACTTGCTACGGCCCTGTGCCCGACTACTGTACAGTTCGAGAAGGCTGGTCTGTAAGCCAGGCTGCCCAGCACTGCGACTACGAAACCCGGTCTCATTCTTCACAGAAATAAATTGCACTCAACTGCAAAACTAGGGAATTACTCCTCAGAGGTGTCTGCAAGCTCACATCTGGATTTGGTAAAACTCCAGAAAAGTGAGTTAGGCCCTCCCCTATCTATTATTTCCCTCCTATACTAACTTGTGTCATTTGCAGACCACAGCAATAAGTCTGCTCTCAAGACCACAGATTAAAACCCCACAGAATTTTAATGCCCACGGTCTCTACAAGGCGCCACCTGAAAAACACATCTCAGCAACTCCGCCTGCTCTGGAGTTGTAACAGGGACTCTCTGTTACAAAAAAAAAAAAAAAAAAGAAAATTAATGACTTGGTGCATGCTGTCACTCTAGTTTTTCCCGGAGAAGTATGACTTTTTAAACAAAGTGTGTAAGCTTCATCACAGAACCGCAAGTCAGCATAACGGAACCTATTTTTAACTAGCTCAGAGTGAAATTCCTGCTCTCCTTCAGTTCCTTCCTATTGGAATTGCAACCAAAGTATTCTGTGTGGGACACAGAAAAGGTTGAAAAGCTTCTAACCACCTGGGAGCCAGTATCTCTCATGACATTACCTTCCTTTCAATCCTCTAAAGCTTCCTTGGTGTTTCCAAATCCATCGCCAGTATTACAAGCCCAGTGAACTCCAGCGGCAACCCTTAAAAGTCCTGCCACAGCTAATCTTCAAGCATCCAGACTCAATAGCTGCTCCAACATTGGTTTTGAAGTACCCTGCGTCACAACGCTAGCCTCATTTTGCATCACGCGTTTCTCAGTTACAGAGCAGAAAGCTGTTTGACACTTCTCCTGTGCTGGCACTATTAAAGCAATTCTTAACTTCTCACCCAACCACACAGGCAAGCGAGGGAAGAAAAGGGCAGCATAAAGTCACCAGTTTCTTCCAGTCTTTCCAAAGGAATAATACGTAAAAAATACAGCTTTGATTTCATTTCAGAAAACCTAAACGTCAGTTAAACTTGAATGCTGCAGTAAGCAACTAAAGAAACTAAAATTTCTAATCACCTGCTAAAACAAAAACAGCAAAAAATTCTTCTCCACCGTTCCCCAGGAGCGAGGTTATTTATACTTGAGACCCCAGCATGCAGCAGCAGCAAACAGAATTACACAGGAACAGCTCATTCACAAAACTCTTTCTACTGCAGATGCAGTGACCAACTTGCACTTTTTCGTTGTAGAAAAGAGAAAGATCTAGTATTTGATTCCAAGGTCTATGGTACTACAATGAGAAAAATGTTAGAAAATAAGATCTCTTATCACAAAAACAGAAAACAGCTCATCCATTCTTATTCAAGGGAAAAAAAAAAAAGGCCAAGTAAAACCTGTTTCTCATGGAAGAGGAAAGATGAAAAAAGTAAAGTTACCTTAGCTAGCTCTCCTAGTAAACGAGCATTTGCATAATTTATTATAAGACAACAAATAAGCACTCTTTTCAGTATGATTTTGGTTTTTTTTGATGTTTACAAGTGACCATTCCTGCAGTTCTCTAAGGCCGGCTCCTTCTCACGATGGAAGTGCAATTTCTTTTCCCCGCCCACAGCTCTGACTTAAATCTTGGAAGAGCTTAGCAGCATCCTGCACCCCCTAACTGGGACTCGTACATAGAGATACTGCCCTGTCAGCTACAAATTACTGCTCTCCTGCCACAGACTCCTCAGATACTGAGCATAATAACCTTTTAAATCCTTAATCAGTACTATAAATATGAAAAAAGAACAAGCAAACGGTTTGTGTTTCTCTATTCCCAATGTTGTCACCAATCTGTCATCTCAAAACACATGGCAGCAATTGCTCACAAGGTGACATGTCCGTGCACGCATGTTTACCCAACGCTTAATTGTATGAAGGAATTGCACTAAACGCTACGTAAAACACGTGTTTTTGTTCTTTTTTTCAAGGCCAGACTTTGTATTTTTAGAAGCACGTTGATATGGACTGGAAAATGAAAATCCAACTTTAACTCAGTAAGCATTCAAAAAGCTAAATAAATGCTTAGCATTTCTGAAGCTAAAATACTGAAAATCCCCTTTCTGTCTTTTATAAGATACACAATAACCTTTCTGGGAAGGGAAGACCTGGAAGCTAAGCACAACGTGACAGCAACTGCTAAGCATTTAACCATAAATGGGCTGATCTGAGCGATGTGTAAGCATATATATGTTATTTTATAAGTCTGTAATTTGCAACATGCCAGCCCTCACAGCCTCTAGAATCACCTGTGAATTTGGCATTCCCGATACCTAATACTGGGATAATTCAGTTTTTCTGATATGCCAAATGGAGGCAAATTGTCATAGAACAGAAGGATCACCAGTGCTGAACAGAAGTAACTAATGGCCAAAAGCACAACCTCAGCAGAGGTTAAACGGGGGAAGAGCGAAGGAGGCAAGACGAAGGGAAGAGATAAAGATCAAACGCTGGCTTCCTATGCGAAGTAAATAAGCCATCCTTCTGCTAGAAGCAGCGCAGGATCGCTGGCGCTGGGAGCCAGCTGAATATACTCATTAGCAACTGTTGCTGCCATAGGATACTTGGCTGGGAGCAGACATCACCCACACCTCACCCGCTAACGACACATGTGGCGCGGAAGCAGTTAACGAGCAATAGCCATAAGCCTGAGCCATTGTATGAAAAATAACCATCCCGGCTAGTTATTTTAAGTAGCAAGCGTATGCTCCAAGAGTTGCTGGGTAGATGTCAGCATCTAAAATTTAACACGGCCTACCAGGGCTTCTGTCACGGTGCAGAAGGCCGCTTAAATGCTTCAGCAAATTCAGAACAATACTGAAGAGGCTACCTGCTTCCTGAGGCACAAGTGCCCAACTGTTTTTTTTTTGTTTGTTTTATTTTTTTTGTATGTGTGTGCCCACCTTGAACGTTCCCACTTCAGCTGATTTACCTCAAACCTCAGTACGTAGGCACCACAGGGTAGAACACACCGATGAGCTGCAACCTGTATTTTCCCATTACTTTCATTTTTAATGTGCTAGCACGTGCTTTACTGTGCACCCTTCTAAACTCTCCCTGCTTTTAGAGTTATCTATTTGATGATAACAAGACAGTTTATACAAAAACAAATGAACATCTTAGCAAACAGTTGCTAACAAAGCTAACAACGCTATCAGTAAACATTGAAGCAATTATTCTCACTTCCAACTTTTTTGGCATCACCGAGCGTTGTATATAACTGAATAATACATTGTTTGATCAAAGCTATAAACTGAGGCATTACTGATGCCTGGATTACCCAAGTGGGAAACGTGGCAGATGTCTTCATGAATGACAGCAACTCAAACGCTGCCCTTATTTAAAAAAATACCGCACTCTGTACGTCACGTTTAAGGCTAGGATACGGTGTCACGCTAACCACGGGGACACGCAGCGAGGCCGGAGGAAAGCAGAAACGGGAAGGCCAAGGCCCGCTGCTGGCTCACAACCTCACCACGCGCAGGTTTCCCCAAAAAGGGCTGCTGGGCGAGGCGTGGCGCCGGGTTTTACCCCGTGAACATCTGCTAGGGCAGCCCTAACTCCCTGCTCCCCTCTGCTTCACGGCCGGGCCGCGGGGCTGCTTCCTCCAACGCGTGCGCAGCAGCGCGGCCGCCCAGAAGTTCACAGGCCGGGCAGCACAGCCTGCAGCCGCCTCCGCCGCCACCCAACCGGGCGCTACAACACCGCCGCTCGCCCTGTTCAGAGGGAAATGAAGCGGGTCGGGGTGGTTATTTCTGCGATAAAGAGGGGATAACAGGGAATTTACGGAGGCTCGCAGCGCCCCGGGGGAGGCCCGGCGGGGCTGGCGGCGGGCCCTGCCCCTCGCTGAGGCGCCGTGTGGCGGCGGGGAGCGCAGCGGGGCCGGGCCGGGCCTCCCGCAGCCGCCGCTGCCCCTCACGGCGGGGCCCAACGGCCGCGGCCGAACCCGGAGCGCGGCCTCCGCCTTCCTCCTTCCCCCCCCCCCCATCTTCTCCTCCTCCTCCTCCTCCTCCTGCCAGGCGGATGCAGGCAGGGGCAGGCCGGGCCGGGCCACCCGCGGGCCCTACCTCCAGGTCGCGGCCTTTGTTCTTGAAGTTCTTGAGGCGCTGGTTGTCCAGCTTCTCCTGCTCCGCCATGGCGGCGGCGGGCGGGGGGGGGGGGGGAGCGCGGCTCCTCCGCCTCCTCCTCCGCCTCCTCCGCCGCCTGCCGGACCCGAACCCGCCGGGATGGGTTCCTCTCCGCTTCCCCTTCCTTTCTCGATCCTTTCTTTTCCCCTCTCCGCTCCCTTCCCGCTGAGGCGAGGCCGCCGCCGCCGCCGGGCCTGCTCCGGGCGCCGCTGCCGCCGGGGCCGGGCGGAACGGGCCGGGAGGGCGCTGAGGGGAGGAGGGGGGGGGGAGGGGGAGGGGCAGCCTCGCTCTGGGCCGCCCGGCCGCGCCCGCCCATTGGCTGCGGAGCGCGCGCCCGCCGGCCAATGGGAGGAGGGGGAGGAGGAGGGGAGGGGGAGCGGCGCCGCCGCCGCGCGGTGCCGTGACGCGCGCGGTGACGGGGAGAGGGGGGGTGGAGGGAGGGGGCGCTGTGAGGTGCCGAGGGCCCGGCCCGTCGCCATCTTGGGTGGCGGCTGAGGCGGGGCGGGCGGTACCAAGCCGTGCCATACCCGGCCCTACCGGGCCGTACCGGGCCGTACCAGGCTGTACCGGGCCGTATCGAGCAGTACCGGGCCGTGCTGTGCCGGGCCGTGCCGCCCCGCCCTCCCCGGCCGCTGCCCCCACCGAAAGCCCCCCGCCGGCTCTGCGCCCGCCGCCCCCAGCGGGTGCTCCCTGAGGGGAGCGCGGCCCCGCGCTCCGCGCCGCTGCTCGAGCGCCAGTTAAAAACAAGAAAAACACAGTCCAAAAAAAACCACGGTTTTGATCAAAACCTTCCACTCGGGGCCTGGCGGTGCGGGGCGGCCTCTGGAGACGCGGGTAAGCGCCCCTGCAGAGCCAACAACCTCCACACGCAGCGGGGCTTTGCAATGTTCTCACCTACACCACACAGCAGCTGTGCTCCAACTCCCCAACAAAATTTAGGGGGAATATTTCTGATGGGGATGAGCAGCATTGAGAGCAAAATTATTTTTCCGTAAGATCATATTTCACAGCACTTCGTAGCCTCATGACATGATAAAAAGAGGCCAAATTGGCTTATTTATGTCCAATATAGGTAGCTGTCAGCTTTTGGATGGCTACCTCAGAATTTTTTACAGGCCCACATCTTACCATCTGATGATGACAGTCAGGTTTTGTGGCAGTGGATTTTGGCCAGTAGTAACTGCTGTAAGTCACTGTCAGGTGATGTAGGTGGACACTCTTTTCATACTAATTATGAGCTATCAGGACATAGGTTTCTGGGGTTTGAGTATGGTCATCAGCGTTACATGTTTGTTAACTCCCTGCTTCCTTCCAGGATGCTTTGTAACAAGAAATGTTACTTAGGTGTTACTCAAACTGCCATGAGTTGCAAAAAGCCATTCCTGAATTTGTATTGAACGTATCAGCAAAGGAAATGATACCAGGAAAATTCCGTAGAGGTGCGTTGTTTGTACACAGCTTGAGACATTTTGTTTACACCAAATAATGTGGTTCTCAGACTATGTCCCTGTCTTCATTTTGGTAAATCCTAATATATATATATATATATGTATATATTTGTCAGGAACTCAGAGCTGATAAACTATGGCCTCTTAACAGTGGCTCTTTCAGAAAGAAGAATCTCCCAGTTCCACAGCTTTTCTGTGATGCAGCTGATTAGACTACAGAAAACATCTAAAAGATAGAAATCAATGATGTTCAGGGAAAAAAAAAAAAAGGATATAAAAAAAAGTATTTTCTTCACAAAACATCTAGTATTTTTTCTTCTCAAGGCTCACTTGGTAATGCATGTGACATCTGAACTCAATTTTAATTTCAGAGTAAAATATGCTCAGAGCAGGACCTGTTACCTCCAGTCTCCCAGAACATTAGAAAAAAAGCTGCTAGCCAAACTGTTTAAGCTAACCTGGTTCATGTTGTTTCAAAGGAGATGAAGAGTACTGAAACGAATAGATTCACTTGTAGACCAGAGGAGATAGTAAATTCTTTTCTCCTAACATAATTTAATTCTATACATAAGTAGAAACGCTCCCTGGAATTTGTAGTCCCGATCATGCCTGCGTGTAGTTTGTACTCCTAGTGACGAGAAAAGTAAGTCAGGAGTTGTGGGGACTCTTCTCTGTTAAGCCCTCTATGTTGATAAACCTCGTGTCATCAGTGGACTTTACAGTTGTTGAGAAAAGTCAAAGCTATGATAGGAGATGTAGTCTCTGAAGTGTGTAAACTAAGTCACTTAGAGATATATGAATATCAGAGAAGAGAACTTGATATATGTTTTATGTTCAAGAAGACACAAAGATGGTAACTACTCGGACTATGGGCTACCAGGGAGTGTTTTATCTTTGGGAGATTTTTCAGTGGATGAGGCTCCACTGACAGGCAGAGAGAATTCCAATCAAGACTGAAAGTGACAGAAGTCCGAGTCACCACAGGCACATAAATATAGTAACAATGTCACGGCAATATGGGTAGGGTAAATTAGGCTTAATTAGACCTGATGTCATTCTATATAGGCATAACTAGTTGTCTCCCAATATGTAAACCATCTTGTTCAAAGCTGGCTTTGGTACAGCAACCCCTACGTGTTGCAGTCTGGATAGACAAGAAAGACATTTTCTTGACATGGCTATTTGCATTTTTAAAAGTAATGCTGTTTATCCATTTGATAATGATTCAGGAGACTACTTAGAGAAAAAAAAAAAAGGAAAAAAAAAAAAAAGAACATCTACTTAGCTAGTTCTCATTCATTTTTTGATAGCACAGCTGGCTTAAGAAAACAGGATGTTTTAATGGTATAACCATGCCAATACCATACCTCATTGTTTCCAAATTAATGTATTTCAAATTGATGCTGTCATTTCAGAAGGAAGTCTTTACTAAAGAAACAAGAAAAATATTAACATAGGTAAAAAGTAGAAATGTGTGAAGTCCGGGAAACAAGAAATTCCATCAGCCTGTTCAATTTTATAACAATTGAACAGAACTGACAGAGTGTCTCATTAGTTTTAGGTTCTGCATTTACTGTTTTAAGGAAATGATTAACAGGTAAAATATATTGCGTTACCGAATCGGAAATCTCTTATATTTGCTGTGGCTTTTGTTACACCAAGTAATCCTGTGTTTACATCTGAATGGCTTGAATTAGCTGAAGTGAAACTCCCTAGATTTAATTTTCAGGCATATCTTAAAACAGCCACCTCCTTTTGTGATGAAAGATTGTCGTATGTTTCACAGGGACATGCAAAATCCTGCATCTTCTTCATTCTCTGTCATCTTTGGAATTGCCCCTTCCAAACATACCTATTGTAGTCACATTGTTGGTGTGATGGAAGTAGTATTACACTGGTAACCATGCCCTAATACTTTTTGCCGAACCACAGCTTTTTTACATAATAAGAGTATCTTGAAAGGAATACCTAAAAATAAAAAAGGTTTAACTAATAAATATTACAAATAATGTGAAAATTCAGGGTGGAACACTGTGAATCTCTAATTCTGACTGGCTGATCTGTTTGTGCAGCTAAAGTTCAGCTCCTCCCGAGAAAATTATGCACAGATAGACGGAAATACAAGACTTTTAAAAAGTGGAATAGCTCTAGAGCTTTGTCTGAAATTATCACTTAAAATATTGAAAAGTTGCTGTTAGAGAACAGCATGAAGTCATTGGTCTCAAAATTAAAACAAGGACACACCTATCAATAATATACTGGTTAGTTCTAACATCACTTCTTTTGAGAAACAATTTTAGTGTCCCTGAGAAAGATTTCTGCAGAGTGATTTTTAAATTTTTGTGGTCCAAAAGTTTTCTTTGAGAATCAGTATCTTAAGGCAAAGGAAATTCCTGACCATGCCTTAAGATCACAAGTAGTCAGGCTGTGAAGGTGGGGAATATACAGTGTCTAAGTAGTTTGTGGAAGGGAAAGAAAAAATTTTTTGCCCCATCGCTGCTCCTGTCATAGTTACCCTTTCCTTGTCTTCACTAACCCAAACATATTGAGTTATTGCTCATCCCACTTCTGCCACCTCCCTCTGTCACCACGCTTAGCAATAGCTGATGATGTAGCATGAGGTTTGGAAAAGATGGAAGTGGAAAGCCAGCACATTCTCTAGCGACCAAAACTGACTCAATGCCCTAACTAGTAACGATGACCTTTTAGTGAAGTCATCTCTCTCTTAACCTTCCCCCGTGTTCTTGGAAAAAGATTGACAGAGACAAGGACTGAGCAATAGTCGTGTCCTTTCATGAGTAACCATTTGAAAATAACTGAGAACCACCAAGCTGGTGTTCCTTGTAGGATCTTCCTTCAAATTGACACCTGTCATAAAATCCCATTGCTGCATCACCAGATCTAACATACCCTTCTGGCGTGAGGCGTTTTCTTACTGTGCATCCTCGCATGTCGTGTAAGAACAGGCTCTGCTCTTATGAAATTATGTTCGTTTGGAGGAAGACTGTCCTTCATCAGCCTTTGATCTGCGCTTCTGATCTGGTATCATCTGAAGAAAAATTCACGGTCTGACTTAAGTGAAGACATAATCGGAGATTAATCAAGTGCATTTTGTTTAACTGTAGTCTAATTAATCTGTTTAGCTCTCAGAGGAACAATTACCAAGTTATTTTTTATTGGTTTGATTTTACCTCAGATGTGCAGTGCAAATCTCCCAGCACATGGAGGAATAGTTCTGAAGGCGAGTTCCCTTCTGAATTCTTGATCTTGTGGCATTGGTCTATCTTGTAACAAAACAAAACAACAACAAAACACAGGTATTTTCATTCTAAATTAGTTTGTCTACAAGGATATGGTTTGGTTTAATGTAGATACCTACAACATAATAAATTATGCACATAATGCAAATTCTCTTGGTATGCTGATGTTAAAACATCACATGATATTACAACCCAAAGCTGTAATCTTTTTCATGTTTTTGCATATTCCTCAGATTGGAAAATAATACTAATGCAAATATAAAGTTGTGAATTAGGTTTTTCTCCTCTTCCAGTCCTTCAAGCATTAACAGGAAAGATGCTGAGAGCTGGCTTAACCTCTTATTAGTGAGTGGCTCCTGGCACCTGAACATAAAGTTAGGGTAGCTTGAGGTAGTTACAATTTGTGCAGGATTTGAGCTCTCTGGGACTGTATAGGTGGTAGAAAGGAGATTCCACTTGACGAGGAAGAATTTTTCTCCAATAGGAATTCCTTGTAAGCAAACAATTTGGTCACTTTTCAGAGCTCCTGACACAGAGGGTTTGCTGCTTGCGCGTGGTATGAAAATTCTGCCTTGCCAAGCACCTACAACATGGAGAGGCCATGCTGATTTATAGCAGTGATCCCTTGGACCCTCAGGCGAAGGCAGAATATGTGGGTTGGAGATGGCTTTTAGCCACCAGCTGTCCCTTACCCCGGTTGTCACTTCCGTGCTGTGCCTCCTACGGGGTGTAAAGCAGAATTGGTTCTTCAGCGTTCCAGGTCATGCTGCGAGCCTCCCCTGCTCTCAGATGTTCACGTACCTAGGTAACTTTGCTGAGCCAGGCCCAGCTTCGGGTCTCCCAAGGAATGGTGTTTTGTTTGCTGGGTGGCACAGCGGGCAGCTGGGCCCTCCTGCACGTTCCCACTTCCAACATCCTTTCCTTGGGGCTGGGACCATGAGCAAGTGCAAGCTTCCCAGCATCATCTGGGAGCTCCATTTCACAGAAAATACAAGGAGGAGTACTCACTATTTTGAAGCCGCTTTGTTCTCAGTCTGGCGTAGTAATCATACTTTAGAAAGCTAGTCTCCCTTTATTTTTTATTTTTATTTTTTAGTTCTTCTTTTCTTCAGCTAATAAACTTTGTTATACAGGTTACTGAGCTTTGTATATGCATACATAGATGCATCAGAAATAGTTTACATTTACAAACTTGTAACGTTTATAATTTTGAACTTTGCACTTGATTATACAATTAGAAAATGTGTGATTATCAAGTTATTATATTGAAAATCTCTTTCGAGTAATAATAGTGATTGATCTGAAATCTTTTACTAATGTATTTTGCCCTAAGCATTCGATAAAGTAACATGAATTACTGAAAATGGCATCTCATAGCCAGCAAACTGTCTCCCTAGGATGAGAAACAAAGTATTATGTGAAGCTGAGAAGATTTGTTTCACAAATAAAAATGTTTATTAATCCTGGGGTTTATCTGCCTTTCCAAACTCGAAACGGAATAGCTAGTATTAACAAAAAAGTAGATCACTGGACTGCTGGTGGGATATTTTATGACAATCTTTCATCTGGTGTGCAAACGCAGCTAGTTGTTTTCATTTTACACACATCATCCCCAAGCCTGGAATCCAGCCGCGCTTGCTGGGCGTTGGAACAGCCATATCACATAATACCTAAACTTAGCCTGGGATCAGCTGTGAATATTGCGCCAGATGAAAAAGGCTTAAAAAAGCTGTCACGCAGAAACAGTAAATACACAGAACTGAGCATCATAGAACAGGGACTTTGTTATAAAAGGGACATTATTACAAAAAGCAACTGCCTAAGATTGAACAGGACCAATTCAAGTAAGGCACCATGGATTTCTCGGGCTCCATGAAGCAGCTCAAGTTCTTTTGCTGCTTTTTTTCTTTTTCACCTTTCCCCAAAGTAGCTCTGTAGCTCCTTAGCATCAAAAGCCTTTTCTAGAAAGAACTTGAGGTGCTGACAGACATTTTCTGCTGAATGAGAGGGCAGCTGGAGGCGTAAGGACCCCAGAAGCAAGTCAGCATGGAGCCCTTAGCATCAGCTCATGCAAACCCCGCACCACGCAGCAATAGGCTGTGAGCAGCACTGCTGTGCTTGCATTTCAGACCTCCCCAGTGAAGGAACAGCAACCACAGGCTGATTTCAGGGGAACTAATCCAAAGTCACGCTGTTGCAAAAGACAGGACAATTTTTATGGTTAAATCTAGGAAAAAGAGATGATTTCTACTCTCTGAATGCGACTTTTGCATTTAGTCTTTTATGTCATTGTGTTAGAATCATGCCATTAAGCAGCAGCTGTGTCTAGGATCTCCCCTTTTAGTAGTGTTTGATTTTATTTGAGCCTCTATATTCACCTCTGCTGTTTTCTTATTTTACCCATTTGAACTGTTTGAGCCAGACTGCAATTTTTTCTCTCTTAGAAAGCATTCACACAAGCATGAAGTTCTTTTCCGGACTATTGCTTTGTTAGCTGATTCTTTATTAGTTGCTCAAATTTGCTTTGCTCCAGTTGTAAGCCATTTTGCGGTGAAAGGCCGTACATCGAGTATCTGCAGCATCTACAGCAAATCCACAAGAGCTTCTGCTGTCGCTGCTGACTCTGCTATCCTTGCTTTACTCTTGCTATTGTCTAGAGGCATGCGAAAACAGCAGTGTGACGGACTGTGCACTGAAGACACATCTGGTGTGGGTGCGTGTCATCCCTTTTGAGCTGCCGTCTTCTTGGACAGATTAACCCTAAAATTAAATACAGCATTCTGCCCTGCTTCTCTTCTCACTTAAAAAAAAGAATTGATACGCAATCATTTCAGCTTATTTTTCTACTTACTTTTCAAATTGTTACCCTAACAATTAACAGTTTTAAGTTGCTTTTTGTTGGAAGTTGGCTTAAGTGCTTTGCATGACGGTAGGAAAAGCTGTGGACCACAAACTGTTGACTACACATAATACGTAGTACAGTAGTCTAATGCTTTGAAATTTAAATACCACTGACAAGTGTCTTTGTTCCTTACAGGCCTAGAAAGATATCACAGTGCTGCTCCGTGGCCAGGGCTGGGAGATAAATGACTTACCCTGCTTTGAAAGGTAATACAGCCCATATAACCAATGACAGGTGCTACTCTAGAGCATGAACAGAAAGAACTTTTAGGTAGTTTTCTGCAAGTAGTTGCAGCTCTCATATCTTTGGGCTAAATTCATTCTCATGCAGGGGTCACTCTCCTGCACAGTGGGACACTTCTGTTGTATTCAAAAGCTTTTGTTTCAAAAGCAGAGTTCCCACACATGTGTCTCCTTTATTTTTCGGTGTCCATTTTACAACCAGGATTTAGAATTATTTCTTATATTGTATTTTAGCTTTGCTGTATTTTGGAAAAAAAAATGTATTTACACGTATAAAAACTACCCTTTAGTTGGAGTGGTACTTGGAAACCTACTTTCTAACAGCACAATTACTCAGAGTAATGAACTGCACAGAACCAAAAAAGAAAATCAGCCTAAAATATTCTAATACGTCCAAAACTCAGTAGGATTCAACACCTTTCCACTTATAACACTTTAATCATGTTGTACAGTACACTAAAATCACTAAGAGATGTTCTTGAACTTGGTTTCAGTAATGGCCCATATCAGATGTTCATGAAACCAGAGGCTTGTTGATATCACTGTGCCAAATTAGTTTTAGTGGTCTCACTCATTTGACACTGTCCTTCACCAGGCTTTCTTTTCTGTGCTTACTTAGGACCCAAGCATTATAGATGCCTTGAGGATGTCCTCCTACATGGCCTGTTTGAATTCGAACTGTGTTAATGAGCACTTTTTTCTAGTCAAAGAGCTCTAGATATTTTCCTTTTTCATTTTTTTGGAAGCTACTGCATGATTAGTTATAAGATAATGCACAATATTATTTTCCCTCCAAAAGAGTGCCTGCAAAACAGATCCCCAGATGGTACAAATTAAAGGTAGTTCCTCTGGCTTCAGTGGCAGTTTGCTGATTCACATCAGCAGAACATCTGCTCTTGCGATTAGAAAATAAACTTAGGGCTCCCACATGACTGCAAACGCTAAGCAGCAGGCAGTCGTGTTAAAATTTATGTTCAGAGTTTCAGAGCTATCTCTGAAATAGTACATGAACCTATGTCTGATCTTAGTTATTCTGACTTAATTTAACTTTAATATAACCTTTTATTTGAGGATTGCTTTTGATTTACCTTGGTGATTTTTTTCTACAGTTCTGCTTATATACATTCAGCTCTTAATGCATTAGATCGGATCATTTGGAGACAAACTTATAGATTATGAATTGACCCTTGCTAAAGAAGTTTCTTGGTGCTGGAGCTGGAGTTGATCACAAAATTCATCAGCTGCAGACAGCCAAAAAAGAACAGGAATCAAGCATGAATCAGCAGATTGCGGGGCTGCATTTCCTGTCTTTGTCTTAGCAGCTCTACCTTTCAAACAGAACAATTTCCTAATAAGTGCAAAGCAAGAAGATTTCATTTGGAATAAAAAGTGAAGAAACAGTTGGCTAAAGGAGGTGTTTCAGTGTCCCTAATATCCGCTCACGGGACTGGAAACTTCAGTATTCTGAATTCTGTTCCCCTTGAAGGCTGGCTGTCTGCAGCAAGGCTAGGTCACATATTCTTAGTTTCTCGGCCTTTCAGACGGAAGGGTGATACTCAGATCCGTATTTTAAAAAATAATATATACAATATTGTTAGCTAATTAAATACCAGTATGAAGTATTAGGTAGTATGAGTTTCACGTTGTACATGAAGCACTCGGGCACTGGAACAGGCTCCCCAGGGCAGTGGTCCCAGCACTAAGCCTGCTGGAGTTCGGGAAGCATTTGGATAATGCCCTCAGACACAGGGTTTGGTTTTTGGCCAGTCTGCATGGAGCCAGGAGTTGGAGTCAATGATCTTTGTGGGTCCCTTCCAACTCGGGGTATTCTATGATTCTGTGACTAAAAGGATCACAGAGATAGAGATGCTTATGGGAGCGTCTAAATTGTAAGCTGTCTTACTTCTGGCTGTTAACAGTGCCAGCGAGCAGAATTTAGCATATAAAATGGCATTGGATCCAAGATGCCTCTTTTATGCAACAAAAATGTAAATGTCCAGATGCAGATTGCTATTTTCAATGCTGTGTTTCAGGCTAATTTTGCAAGGAAACTAGAAAATATAACTGACTTAGGAATTTTGGAAGGCTGAAGGATTGATGTTGAGTAGAGATGCGAAAATGCACTAACTATGCATCTCTCTTTGTTAAACTCTAATGAAGAAAATGAGTACTTCTGAGCAGCAGCACTAATGAGGCCCATTCTCATAAGGACTCGAGACTGATCTCTCCTTGATTTTCTGATGTCTGATAAGGGGTAATATTTCTGTTTCAGCTTTTCTTTTGGAGGGGGGATAATGGCCACATAATTTTCCCGAAATACGTAGAGTTTTAGTACCTTTAAGAACTCTACACCTGTCAGATCACCTAGATCAACTCTTTTCTCTTAATGTTCATTACTTCTTTTTATATTAAAATTTCCTTTTAGGTACGAACTGTAATTCAAGGCTCTTATAAATCACTACCTCCTTCATGCGAAAATTCATTTTAAGGTTAATGGCAATTCCGATTTAGCAGCACATCATTATAATCTAATAAGCTGGGGAGTAACTATTGTCCTTTCTCCACCATGATATTCAGAGTCTGTGAGACAGGGTGGAATATCGTTGAGTTCCTGCAGGAGAATAATGCTGCTGGCACAGTGAAGGAAGCAGAGGAAGTGAAACTGCTGAGGAGTGACAAGGGGCTGGGAGAATGGCGGTCTGGCAGTCCCAGATGCTGTAGTGGCCAACAGAATATTTTTTTTTCAGTATTTTAGTAGACTATGAGTAATACTTGCCCACAACCTAGGAAACAGAAAACTGAAGTAAAGCTGGTTGCACTCCCATCTATTGCATGGAAGACTTTGAGGCAGACTTACCTGCCTGAGGATTTGAGTACATAGCTGCCGGTGTACGTTTTACTCTAATGGTAAAAATTGCTTTAAAACAAACAAACAAAAAACAAAAAGAAAAAGGAGAGAGGGAAAGAAGAATGGAAAAGGAAAACCTCACAGTAGCCAGTTAGGAAGAGAAGCAAGGGTGTCTGCAGACAAGTTGCTTCCCGTGGGCTCCTCTACAGCGCAGCGCGTGTTCCCCCATAATACCTTTCCTGTAGAAATGAGAGAGTTTTCATTCAGATCCACTCAACCCCCTATTGATTGTTCCTGCCTTTGATGCTCTTGGTGCAGACAGGAGCACACTTTAATCGGGAGCATGTGTTGCACACTAATGGGTTGTTAAGCTTTGGCATCTATATTACTGGGTAATGCATATCGAATATTAAATGACTATTGTCTATTTCTCCCCCCCCTTAGCGTAAACCAAAGACTACAACTGAGAAATGGAAAAAGGATGGGAAGACTAGGTGATTCCCACCCTGGTGACATTGCCTCCCTTGGAACCCACCCCAACAGTCATTCGGGGCTTGTAGGTGCACAGCCGTGAGAGTGATGGGACAAGGTTTCTTTCTAGGGAGGTAAGTTTGGTACAGTCGGAGGGGGGAGTAGGTTGGGATGTGTGCTCTTGAAGTTACTAACATGAAGTAGTACCACATACCGACAGCTTAGTAGTCAAATAGTAAGTGGAGTTTCTTCCAGAGTTATCTTCAGTTCTCTGTAACTTTGAAAGATGTTTCAAAAGAATGTCAGGCTTGTTGTTTGTTAGCTCATTATTCATCGTAAGCTATCCTTGATTTGAAAATCACTATTTCTTCTATGGAACAGATTGCAGGAGGGATTCCCACGAGATATAAACACTGTTTTTAATCCTCTCAGCATTTATATGCTGTAAATACATCAGAACCCTGTGAAGCAAGTATGAAGAACTTAATACAATTTGCTGTATATATGAATTATATTGCTAACATATTTAATGGACTTTTAATTACAGTAAAATATGCAATATCTTTGTGCCCGCTGGGTTAGTGAGGTTGGTAATAACAAGCCCCCCAAAGCAAATGAAAAAGCATATAGAAGAAGGTCCTGTGTTACTGCTGCAAATCATCACGTTCAGAGTCTCCCTTGTCTCCAAGGGTGTTCTTTTGGCAGCTGGGTGCTAGTCTTTCCCTCGCTGGTTATAGCTTTCCCTAGCTGGTGGTACTATGGGTTGGAAATACTGCGAAAGGAGGAGATGATCCAAAAAACTAAACAGTTAAGGTCAGAGGCTATACTGCTGTGGTACCTTTTTCACATTATGGTATTCTTTCAGTGTGTGATACTATTTGTATTTATTGGCTAAACAAGTTTATGAGAAAAGCTACAAATACTGATTTAACTATAGCTCATCTCAAAAATGTTTGCCTTTTTTTTTAAAATGAAAGATTGAAGTAGAAAACAACAGAATAATAAGACTTGTTAATGAGATAATTGTCAGAAATAATTTCCTCAAAATAATTTATCTTTAGAGAAATTTTTTGACAATTTTTTTTGAACATTTGAGTCTATAGAGTTTCGAGTTGAATTGGAATATTTAAATTTTAAGGGACTTAAACCAGCATTTTTGGGATCAAATAAGTATTAAAGCATACGCATTTCTCTGTTTTGACACACTTCTTTGAGAAAACAGTAATTTGGACATCACTTGCTGTTATGAAGTTTCTGTTCTCCAAAGTGCTGTAGCTTTGAAACATTCATCTTAATGTGGAAAGAAATGTACATATTTCCTAGAGTGCAGAAATTAGAATTTAAGAAATTGTCACCATTGGGTTGTAAATACTTCATGTCTGAAAATGTCTGATCAATGTTGTAATTAGGAACTTTGGGTTGAAAAAGTGAGGTACAGATCTGTGACTTAAACATCTCAAAACAGAGAGATCTCAAGATCATGTTGTTGCCATTAGAATTTACAATCAGTTTCATTTTTATTAACTGCAGTATGTCTTACGTGCCACAAGATGTCTCAGTGCAGAAATACTAAACTTTATACAAGTACTTTTACAATATTACTCAATTTAGATAAGAATTTCCAGTATTTGGCCTGGGTTTTACCTAATACTCAACAGGGGCTTTTTAGTAGCACATGAGAAAGAGAAGTGGATACCTATTTACCCATTAGCAGAGGCAATAAATTATTATTTTAAATGGTTAATGAACAAAATGACTCATTGGAAAATCTTAATTTTAAAAAAGGAAGGGCTGAGAGTATAGCCCTGAGTGAGCAGGTGATAGGTGAGAAACATGAATGTTTTCCTATGTAGGTTAAATGGAAAAACAATTTTTAACTAGTATATTTCATTTCCACATTTGATTTTAATAAGATGTTACATATTTTAATTAATCATATACAGGATTAATATTGTTTGAGGTTGCTATAGGGAGTTGACTGTATAACATTTTCTCTAAGGTGACATTATCTTTGGGGCCTAATGTTACTAAAATCTATGAAAAAAATGTCTTTTGCATGTAATATATGTTCAGAGAGAATGCTCGTGTAGTTACATGTATGAACAAAAGCAGGAATGCTTGCCTCCATTAAATGTTTATTTTAAAAGAAAAAAAAAAGAAAAAAAAAGAAAAAAATAAGAAACGGCTTCTTAACATACTTATTACAAGAGCAGAATGGGAAGTTTTCTCAATTTTTCTTTTTTCTATCCTTTCCCATTGTGTTCTTCAGCTTATCTTTTCTCACTTCCTCTCCTGCTCAACTTTTTATATACTTTCTCTGTAGCAGACTATTTCTTATTTTATTTTACCTTCTTAGATTAGGAGATAAAATAGAATAATTCAAGCTGTGTTTGTATGCGCTCATGCCGGTGTGCAGCATGTGTAAATAACTGATGAATACAAAAGCATTTGTATTGTGAACAGCTGTATACATTTTAGGTACGTTGAACCTTTCATTGTAAAGCCTTAACAACGGAAAAAACACGTGAATTCAGTCAAAAGCCATTGCATTGTGCTGCGGATACGTGCAATGATAGTAGCCAGCGGTGGAGCCCCGGCATTATACCCAGCCCATAAGGAGAGTAACATTAATCTCTCAGAGAGCTGTTACACTGTTCACACAAGGCCTTTCCATTTTGCTTTGTATCAAAATGAAAAGAGGGATTTTAGCATGAATCTATGACGGTCCTAAACAAAACTAGAACATTTCAGAATTATGAATCAGTTAAGAGAAGGCTGCAAGACTGGCTTTCTTTAATGATTAACGTGTATGCCTTAGATAAAGTAACTGAAAACTATTGATTAAGGCACAGTTACCCTTTAACAGCCAAGCGCAGTTGTTAGGGAGATTAGCTTTTCTTTGGATCAATGAAGTTGTTGCTGCATTCTCCAATTACATTTGCTAAAAAGGAAAGGCTCAGGTTTTAGAGCTAGATGATTTATTTAAACTCACAAAATTACGTATTTTAGCCAATGTTCCACAAGATTCGGGCTACTTATAGCAGTCGTATATGGTCCAGAAACTCTTCTCATCAGTCAGGCACAACAAAAAGATGATCTTTGGACCAAAGACAGCATATTCTAAGGCTAAAAGGGAATGGATGAATAAAATATGGAGTACAAGGAAATAATAAAAGAACAGTCTACAAAAAAATATGGGCCAGGGCCTTATCATAAAAGTGTAAGAGCTATTGTCAGGGTTTTTTGCATACATCATGGGAAAGGAGTGCTTTAAGGAAGGACCTGGAAGAAAACAATGAAGCAATTTTGTAAATGTGTTTGGTTTATTGTTTCTAAGTATAAGGAGCAGCATGAAAGCAAGCACAAAAACACCCAATGAAAATCTAATTAAAAGACCACAAAAACTGTCATCACCATTCTGATAGCTATTGAAGGACAGGGAAAGTGAGAAAATATCAGCTGTGCAAAGACCTGCAAGTGTCACTGGCAAGGGGGGCACAGAGGAGACAGGTGAGGGGAGGTGTCTCGATGGCAGCCCAACTTAGCTCTAGACGTGGTACGATTGCATTGCAAACTGTGAACCAGTACAAGTGGTTCAAGAACATCACGGTTTGAGTACTGTAGAAACTGAAACACAAGATAAAGCACGATTTGTTAAAATTGTATGCATTCAAAATAAGGTGTGTTTGTAATTGTTACTGGTTCATGAATTTATAATTGCAAATTTTACCTGCAGCTTGGTATGTGCTTTTTAAGTAGGGTCTCCACCCACAAGAATTTGCATCCTGAATTACAGAGGCTTAAATAATCTATTGTGTGATCTGATGAGATATATGTCCAGAATCCTTATGCCTGGAATACTTGAGCTAATTATAAGTGCAAGAAGTCTAATTGTAGCAGCACAGAACTCTGCATGGGACATTTACTTTGGCAAGAAAGCCTACTTCAAGCAGTTTAATATGCATACGGGGCTTTTAAATATTGTTTTTCTACACATTAGGCTTAGAACTAATATTTGATATTTGAAAGTCTTTCCTTCAGTTGTTTCAGTTAACTTCTTAGAAATGAGGAGGAGATAGCGACAGAGGTGTTTGGAGTAACTCGACCAGCTCTAGAAGCTTGCATTACCTGACACTGAAAAAGCCCTGTCCTGCGTTCCTTCTACATGACACTTCCCTTTGATTCCGCAGAGTATTCGGTTACTGGGAGAGTGGTCTCCCACACAAAGGAGGAGGGAGTGTTACTATCCAAATTTGTCGTGGTTTCTTATGCTGTTCCCTGCCTTCCCTTAAAACAGCATTTGATCCTATAGGAATTACGTTCAATCAGCTCCTTGACAGCTGTTCCAAAACTCAGAAAGCTCATCGTGGTTTTATACCAGGGTCATCTTATCAGTGAATGGTCAGAAGGGCTATTCCCCATATTCTGGATTTGTTAACTTAAAAATTGTCACACCCAAACGTGGCCCAGTGGATAAACTTCTCGAGAGGGGCAGGATACAACGTGCCTCAGGATTCACAGATCCTGCCCGTTGTGTTTCACAATCCATTTATTTATTCAGGGATGGTTGTTCTGTCAACAGAAACAAACAGTTACAGCCAACTTTGTGTAAGAAATAACAGCTTCAGACATGATATCCCCTTTCCAGTCCTGTTCCATTACAGGGAACATTATATTTTTCAGCTACACAGTCAAAGGATCTAAAGCTCTCCATAGCAGGATGAAGCAGCGAAATGCCTTGATAACTTCCTTGCTATTGACTGCACCATGTAATGTGCGATGGGATCAAATATCAAACAATTTCCAGGCTTCCAGCAGGGACAAAACAGTGCCTTGGCGTGAGTATATGCACAAGGGCAGAAGGCACAGATGCTGTGTTCAGTGGCACGGGGGGGTCCTGCTCCCTGCCTCTGACAACTGACCTTCATTCAGCATGAGCCCGTCTGGCTGTGGGCCAGGGCAACATGCCACACTGGCTGCCAAGCGCGCACAGCTGTGCTCTGCTCTGTATTCCTGCAGAGCTCAGACAGAAGTTGCACTTCCTCTGCACCTCTCTATCCATGTAATAAAACTTTCCAAGGACCTTTACACAAAACATGCTGGATATTCACGGAAATGCTTTGCTCCAGGTGCAGGAAGGAAATTTTAAGCAGTGGAGTTTCTATCCACTAACTCCTCATCCTAAAGAAGCCCCCAGGTACGCTCTTTATTCATACAATATAGGAAAAGACCAGCTATCTCCAGGAGCAGACAAACTAATTAAGTCTGGGCTCTGTGGATTTATGTGCTCTTGTTGGCTCTCTTGCGGCTAAAATGGAACATTTATCCCACAGAGATTAGTCTCTTGTACCTTATCAGCCCTGCCTTCACCGAGGGCACTGGTGTGGTCACTTTTCTCTATCTCACTGATTTTTTTAATTAAACTTTCAGTCATGTAATCCTTTGAGAATCCTTCTCTCTGTCCAAGCTGATTGATATTTAAGGCTTAAAAACTATTCAAAAAGGTAGGGGGCTCCATGGGCAGATAAAATGGCTATGGTTTCTCGTCTTTAGGAAAGCTCACAGAAAAAAAAATTAAATTCTTGATATTCTGTAAAGTGAATGGAATAGAGTCCATTTCCTCTGGAGTGTAATGTATAAGATTTTCTTCAAATCAATGTGAGCGTTGTTTCATCTATTTTGATAACCTGAAGAAGCAACTGTTTGCCTGAAAGCTTATTCTCTATTCTTGCTGTATCAGCTGGTCTATATGTTGTTTCTCCCTTCAGAACTTGCTTCTTGTCTAATTAGAGACCCCAGTGCACTCATTAAATCTCTCAAGGGGTATTTCTCCTTGAGGAAGTCCTGAGGCCAGTGAACTAGACTCAGATTTATAACAGACACATGATTAAATTAAACTAGTGGGAGAACTAAATGTACCACACACATGCAAACGTTCATAAATTTCTTGTTCTGAAACAACACATTTTTTATCAGTGAACTGATGGGTTTAGAAAAAATAACATTACCATTGTTGCGGACTTTTTCAAAACCTTTTTTGGGCAAGAAGATGATATTTTATATTGACCATAAATCTTCAGACCAAGCAATGGCGAGTCTAAATACTTGCTCCCCTTTTAGAAACGTAGGCTCAACATGACTCAGGATTTAGCCCACAGTAATTACTGTCAGTATTAACAGCTTCTGTTGGGAAAGCTTCCTTTGTTCACTATTACAGCAAATTCACCTGATGACTTCTTGGCTTTGAATAATGTATGCATGAGACAATAGGGTATGTCTGGTGCTTTTCTTGCTGCTTCACCCTTCTGTAACTTGAAATTCCTGCCTGTTTGTTAGTAAGGACTAAATGTAAACTTCTCACGTGAATTGCTCGACATGGTCATTTTGTCGCAGGAGAGAGGCACACGAGCTGACCTTTGCCACAACTTTTTCAAAGAGCGTTAACTGGGAAGTTCATTTTGCCAAGGCACAGGGTGACTGAATGACTTGCTTATGGTCAAGGATGATGACAGAGGTAGGGGAAAAGAAATCCAACTATCTAAGTAAACATCCTAACCAATGGAGCATGCTACCTCTGCAGACATTGCTCAAGAAGGCAAAAATAAATGGGTTGGATTTTCTGGGACCGTATAACCAATAATTAGATGGTCTTTTTTTCTCTTGCTTTTAGAAGAACAAAGTCTATTAACTTCTCTGCCTTAGCATTTAAACTTCTCATGGTTGATACCATTCAATTAGTCTTCTGGTTAACAATCCATTGTTGCTTTAATGGCATTCAGAATACTAATTCATTCCGCCATGAATCAGTAAATCTCAATGGAAATTTCATTTGAAATTTTTCTCTCCAAACTGTAGTAGAAATTGTAGTTTTATGCCACTCCTTGTGTCAGATTTAAACAAAACTAAATTTATCAGTAACAAAATTTAAAGTGGCTTCAGTACAGGCAGGACAGGATGCATCAAGATCTGTAAAAACTGACCAAGCAGCCTGTCCCTCCATTCCTCCCCCACCACCATGATTCCTGCGAGCAGTGGGACATACATAACCAGCGCCTTGCAGCGCTGAGGCCGTGCTGTCTTCCATAGCTCCACTGCTGGCTATGGACAGCAAAACAGCAGTGCAGGAACAAATCCAAACATGGAAACCGGTAGTGGTGACATCAGACCTACACCTTACACACAGCAGGGATCTCAGTCTTGTCTGTGGCCTGATGAGGAGCAGATCCTGTTTGTTAAAATCTATTCATAATAATTGGTTCTGGAATGCAATAATATCCAAACAAATACTTAAGATTCTTAGGTTCTTTTATACATAATTAAGAGTTTAAACTCTAAACCGACTATATTTTTACATGAGAAATATGTCCACAGGGCACTTTTTACGAAATGACAATTTATGTCATGCTTTACTTGCTGAACGAACCACTTGGCTATTTTACTTTTTGACAAAATATTTGATGTAGACATTTTAAGCACGGTTCATCTATTTTGTTTCCAATTGCAAAAATTCAGATGGTCAACTCTGCCTTTTTTATCATTCAACACACACTAAGCTGAATAACCCCGAGTATACTGTCACTAATAAAATAATGCACAGTCGTATCTCACAAACATCTGCAGGTAAAACAGTATAATTTAAAATAGTCAAAGTGCTTTATAAATACATAGTTACTTATAAGAGTTCTCCAGAAGCAAATATTTTAGTCTGTCCCACAAAATACTTCGAGTAATGTTCATCAAAATTTGATGCTAGAAATTCTTACAGTTTTTCATTTTCCTTAAAACTTGTAGAAAACTCCTTTGATCTGATGTAGTTTTTTGCGAACGCGGTTAGTCTTTGGAGAGCTTCTGACAAGCCTTCTCCTGTGATTGCACAACAGGGTTGTACGTACCAATTTCTGTCACAGCAGTGCTTCTTCACGTTGAACCTCCTGGTTATTTCCTCAGCATTTAAAGCTCCAGGCAAATCCTGCTTGTTTGCTAGCACGACAACTGGTACGTTTTTTATAGATTCGTTCTTTAAAATGAGTTCAAATTCTTTCTTTGATTCTTCTAGACGTTGCTTATCAGAGCTGTCCACAACATACATGATTCCTTCTGCGTTTTCCAGGAAGTTGCACCAAAGCTGTCTCATTTTTTGTTGTCCTCCAACATCCCAAATTGTCAACGTAAAATCTTTGCCGGTTTCAATCATATCAACATTAAAGCCAATTGTTGGAATTGTTAGAAAATCTTCATTATACTTGAACTTGTACAACAACGTAGATTTTCCAGCAGAATCAAGTCCTAACATCAGTATATTAGCTTGTTTGACTTTGGAGTGTTTGGTGCTCTGGAGGCCCATCTGTGCCGTGGTATCCTGTATGAAACCTTTAAATGTGGTATTCGCTGTCTTCTGTACAGCGAAGCTTTTCAGTAAGACTTTTTCCCTCCTCCACGAGATGAAGCGCAAAGAGTAAGGAAGAGGAAGTGGAAGCAGCAGCTTTGCGCTATGAAAAATAAGTAAAAGCTCTGAACAAATATACTCTGGCTTTTACCAACTTGATAACATGCAAACAGTGTTTATGATGGTGTAATATTCAGTGCCAAGCCTGTGGGTGGAACACTGAGTAACGCACCGATTGGTCACGGAGCCCAAAGGTTACAGTCTTTGAACATGTTTGAACACTGACCCACACTTAGATGACCATCCTTCTCTAGAATTCAAGAACGCTTTTTACGTTGTAAAAATTGTCTGTGATCTGATTATACACCCTAGCCCTACGGTCCGGGGCACCACCCCCTGTCTGCCACTGTTTCAGTGTGTGCTCAGAGAAAACTGCATATTTACTGCATCCATTTTGGAGAAGAAACCTAATATCAACACGGGCAGTGAGGAGGGGAAATCTTATAGGTTTGTCCGGACTTATCGATCTGTGAAATGACGAGGTACCTGATTCATCAGTGTATCTCATCTCCCAGCAATATATTAATCTCAAGAGGCTTCTAATGTAAGTCTACGTAGGTACATGGACTCAACCAAACCATAATAGCACAGGAGCTTTAAATGCTGACCACTTAAAGATGTGCTCTGCTCTGAAACTGTCTCCCTTTGACTCAGTAAGTTCCCTTCCTGCTCATTCCTGTGTGAATTTGTCTGCCTTGATTACGCTGTTGTAAACTCGGTGAGTTATGTTTTTATGAACACGTCTAACTGCGCCCTGCATGATGGAGACAGATAAACACAGGTCTTATGATCTGGTCATTGGTGAGATTCAGCTACCTGAAATCAGGAATTTCTGTTAGCTTCATTGTGATCTATTCTGTGGTTTCTCGCTGATCCTACGATGAAGATTTCCTTTGAGAAAGGAATAAGAAAGGTGGTAGTAACTGAGTCTCAATCAAAAGATGTTATTTTTATTATTTTTATTTTTATACTAACATTCTAAATAGTAGATTAAAAAAGAGAAGTCTAATTAGTCTAATTAGTCTAATATTATTTAATTCATGTTAGGTCTCCACTTTTTGACAGCTCCTAGATCTATATTGAGCTAGTCCAACGCATACCAAGTCCTTTGGTACTTATTTGCCCTTATAGTCAGATAACTAGTATTTATTAGTATCATTTGTCTTTGCTTCAGAAAGTACATAATCAGCAAATAGATGTAAAGGTCTTCTGGCCAAATGAGCTGCTGACTGATAGGGTAATCATTTTGGTAATTACGACATCAGTTGCCCCGGATATTACACATTATGTAAAAAAAAAAAAGTCAGTCTTGACAGACAAGTTATAAGCTGGTTTCTCTTGAAGCTAAAAGGGTCATACCAGAACTAATTGGGGGCAACAAAAGATGACAGTGACAGACTCACTCTTGTACATTTTTCATGTTTAATAACATACATAGATTATGTATAGGATTTCTTTCAGGAAAAAAAAAGTATTAAACCATGGAAGAAAGTATTGTTGTTTCTTTATAAATAATGTATATGAATTGAAAGATGGGGAGAGAGGCAACTATGCAAAACACATTGTTAGCACAGTCAAATGAATCATAATTCCCTGCAAAATAGCATGTCATTTCCATGAAATATGGTTATCTTGATAAAGGGCAAAACCTCCCTCCTGCGTGAGCTGTGACAGCGTGGATGGATGTATCCCTGGGTAGTGCTGTGATTTAAAGATTACTTACAGTTCTCTGCCCTGTACATTTCCTCCAACTCTATTCGACATTTATGGTCTCAACTGCTATTTTACTAAATCTGACTATCACTTTAAAGAAGCAATTAAACGACGTCTGACTTTTTACAAGCAAACTAAACTTATTTCCAGGACAGAACAGCTACTTTCTGAGGACTGCGTGTTTCCACAGTTGTAAACTGTACCTCAGTCAAGCACTGGTTTGGTTCAGAGAAAGGTTTTGTAACTCAGGGCCACTTCCGATGACTTCTTGTGCTCCTTAGCAGCTCGTGCAGCGGTATGCGATGCCGGCAGAGCCGCGGTCACCTGCACGTGGTGTACCATGGCGAGGCCTCTCCACCCGCTAGCAGGAGGCCCGCCGAGTGGCACTGCAGGTTTCATCCATCATCCAGCATCCGGCATCCAGCAGTCTGCGGCTGGAAGGTTCTGCGGGCAGGGCCGCAGGCTTGAGCCTAATTCACTTACAGAAAGAGCAGGGCTGCAAAGTGCTGACACGCATCCGAGTGCTGCATCCTGGGAGGGTACAACGCCACTCCATCCACCACACGCACTCACATCTTTCAGAGGGCCACGGGCAGCCTCCAGCTGTGGATGCAGAGTGAAGCCCGATGCGCTAATCCGGAGCGAACTGGCGTTGTACACACGCCCGGTAAGCAGCGGTCTGCATTTGCCCAGGAAAGCAAGCATTTGGGACGCTGCGAAAACCACCTTTGATTTGTCCAAAGGTGTGTTTGCTTTGCCGGGGCGAGGCTATCTCGCTTGTGGGGCACGCTCAGTTTAAAACCCCGGGGTCATAAAACAAAAAGAGGGGGGCGGCCGGCCCCCCGGGGATCCCAGCGGGGGCACCCGGCCGCGGACCCGCTGAGGCCCTGGGGCTGAGGGAGCGGCCGCTGGGCTGAGGCGGGAACGGCCGTTGGGCTGAGGCGGGAACGGCCGTTGGGCTGAGGCGACCGCGCGGCACCCATCACGGGCGGCGGGGCGGCTCGGTAACGGCGGTGGGGGCCCGCTCCCGGGCGGCTCGGCTCGGCTCGGCTCGGCTCCTTTCCCTTCCTTTCCCTTCCCTTCTCCTCCGTTCCGCTCCCCTCCCGCTCCCCGCCCCGCCCCGGGCCGGGGCTCGCCGCGGCGGCCTTGCTGTGAGGCGGCGGCCGCTCGCCCGCGGGGAGCGGGCCGCGATGGTGCTGGTCCTCTTCCCCGCCTCGGCTCCCGCAGCTCCTCTGCCCCGCAGCTGGGCGCTGACCTCAGGACGGCCCGAGCAGGTAACGTCTCCGAGCCTCGGGTCTGAATGCAAAATCCTGCCTCACTATCTTTATTAGTATGAAAATGAAAGTAACCTAACTCTTCCTGCACAGGACGGTAGATTTAAAGGATTCTACCTTTGGGCCGCTACCTCTGCAAGCTCTTCACTTACTGAAAGCTCGCCTAGAACAGAAAATTAAGATTGCTCGGACAACTTGAAGCAATAGCAAGTCATTAAAAAGTGATTTAAAGTATTTTTTACAGTATTGTTGTTTTGGATAGCCTGGTATCTTGCAAAAATACCTCTTGTTGCTATCGGTAGTAAGCCACAGGAAGAACTTGAGAAGCCAAAAACTTAAAATACATTTGCAAATGATTTCTGCAAGTTGATTAAAAAAAATTTTGTTATTCATTCTGGCATTATAACTATAGCAGGTATTTTTAACCTTTAAATTGGTCTATCCATTGATCACTGTTATTATTAGAATTTAATTATTACAATAATTTGCCGCCTTTTTCCTGTCAAAAACGCCCACACTAAATAATAACCCAGCTATAACAGAGTACGAGTATCTAAAATTCCTATAGAGCATGCTCTATAGCATGCTCTAAAACGTTATTGAGTCTTGCCAGGAAGCTGTGAATTCACAAAGAAATGAAACCATTTCCTTGGAAGGACCAATCCTGAACATACTGTCATTTAAGCATCTGAGCTAGGAATAGAAGTGGATTTTTCTGTCCAGTTAGGGTTTCCTCTTTAATTTGCCCTTTTTGCTGCATGAGTTTGAAGCACAGTTCTGTGCCAAACACGCTTGGAGGATGACTGGCTTGCATTATGGATTCTCAGCACTACAGAAATAGCTGCCTGATGCTTTGGGGTGCGTGGTTTCTACCCCTGACCATCACGAGAGCCTTGTGTGGTGCACCTGTGCTAGCTTGCAAAGAGGTCAGCGTGTCACTGGAGGAACGCGACCTTGGATGTCCAGAAATGCTCTCTGCCATTGGTGGTGCTCCTGGCACCAGCTGGCTGCTGCCCTCTCCTTGCCATGGATCGCTGCCTGCCCGCGGGAGCCAGCAGCTCGCCTCTGGCTGCCCGTCCTCTTTTCTCCCTTGTGCAGCTGCATGTTCCACCTGGGTGGTAGGTTGGTGTATAAAGAGAAAAGAAGTCAGCACCTTTCTTTTTTTCTTCCCATAAAGCTGGGCAGGTAATACCAGCTTGGAGCGCATACAAGAAAGGGAAATGGGAGTGCTTTGGGGTTCGAATCAACTTCCCTAAGCTACTGGTAGGTTGAACAGTCCTGATGATTCTTTCCTCTGCGCTTGCCAGACTTCAATTTTGTTTTATTTGCATGTGTTTAATCCATGTGGAGAAACAGAAGTGAATCAACACAAAACTTCGGAGGTTCTGTGTTTGTGTAAGCTAGGGAAAGACCACCATCATGTTAGGAAGTCCTTAATAAAAGTCATCTCTTCACCTGCAGCTCTGTGAGGTACCCTCAGTGAAGGATCGGCTCCTGTAGCACGTAGCGGTTTGGAGGTAATATGTCCTTGAGAGGCATCAGTCTGAAGTTCTTCCATTTAACAGCTTTTTGTATACAATTGCTTTAGTACATTGTAAGTGGTGCATTATGCATCGTTGACAAAATGGAGTCCGAATGCTTCCTTTAGGGAAGGTTTATTTCAAGTCAAGTCACACAGAAATAGAAGGCAGGTGGGCTCTGGCAAATCAAATCAACCCAGATTCTAGCATGTTACGTTGGTTTTTTGGTAAATGTTTTGTATCAAGAAAACTCCAAGCTCTGCAGTGATCTTCACAAAGCTAGGTTAACGTATTTAATTGTGCTGTGAGGTTGAACCTTCCACCATCCGTACGGTGTCCTTGCGGGTACTTCACAGTACAGGGTAGAAATGATTTGGAAGTCCCACATTATGACATAGTAATTATTTTCACTTAAAGATACCTAATACATGTTCACAGTGTATGTAATCTTAAAGAAATATGGCAAAGGTAAGCACTGCTGGATGGAGGGCACAAGAGTGGGATTTTGTTTTTAAATGTAGCTGTAGAAAGCTGTAGTGGTCTGAGTACCTAGTCCTGGTACCGTACTTATACCTTCAGCATGGACTCCACTTCAGGCTCAGCCTGAGGTGATGGATGAATTATTTGCCTGTACTTCTTTCTTCACCTGCTGTCTTGGCTGATTTGCTCCATCTCATGAAAACTAGCAGATCCTCCCTTCCTTGAAATAAACTACACATTTCTGAAGCCTCCGAACATCCATTTGACAAATGCTTCGTAGCCATTAGATTTTGTGGTCTGTATTCCTTCCTCCAGATTGAAATGAGTCGAAGACATTGTGCTGAGAGCTTTCGGCTTTCTTTGGGATCAAAATGTTTGATGAGTGATCTCTTGCCAAGATGTGGTTTATGTAAGGGAAATTTCCAGGGTGAAAGCTTAAGAGGTTTCAATCCATAGCGTACTCAGCAGCAGCTCAGTATTCTGCTCATGTTTGTTTCTGGGATGCAGCGTTGATTTATGGCGTATGGGATGCTGCACGTGACAGCTGGACCAATGTATCTTGGATGTGTCTTCATTATATTATAGCACACTTCTAGCTGGCAAGCTAAGAAAAAGATACTGTTTGAGCAATAGCCTTCTGAATACAACCTGTTCATTTCTTTTTCAGTAAGAAATGTGCCTCAGAACTTGTGGTGCAGATTTGGAAGGCCACTGATGTACTTCTACAAATCAGTTACTGCCTAGTTCCAGTAAGTGTCATGTATGTGGGACTGTTACAATGGATTTTCTTGCTTCTTCTCATATTTTCAGTCATAACAATGTGGTACATCACGTTTTCTTCAAACACTGTGATTGAACATACAAACACCATGTATTTCTATGAATATGAACCAGTTTACAAGCAACCGTACCTCTTCACGTCACGGGAACACTTGAAATGCAAAGACATAAAGCCATTTCTAGTCATCTTGGTGTCTTCAAGACCTAATGATGTGGAGTCAAGGCAGGCCATAAGGATAACATGGGGATCTCAGAGCTTCTGGTGGAGACATCGGATTCTAACCCTGTTCTTACTGGGTCAGGCAACTGAAAGAGAAGACAAGTCTGCAGCACTGTCAGTAGAAGATGAAAGCATCCTGTACGGTGACATAATTAGCCAAGATTTTATGGACACTTACAACAATCTTACCTTGAAAACAATTATGGCATTCAGATGGGTGACTGAGTTCTGTCCAAATGCTAGATTCGTCATGAAGACTGATTCTGACGTCTTCATCAACACGGGTAACTTAGTAAAATTTCTTCTGAAGCTCAGCTCCTCAGAAACTGTTTTCACTGGTTATCCTTTTATAGGTAGCTTCGCCTACAGAGGCTTCTACAAGAAAACATACATCTCTTACGATGAATATCCTTTCAGTTTTTATCCTCCGTACTGCAGTGGCATGGGTTATATATTGGACGGAAACCTGGCTCTGAGGGTTTATGAAATGATGAATCATATCAAACCTATTAAATTTGAGGATGTTTATGTTGGAATTTGCTTGAATATACTCAAGGTGAATGTCATCATTCCAGAAGAACAACGGTTCTTTCTTTATAAAATTAATTTTGATATCTGTAAGTATAGGCATTTGATTGCAGTACATGGCATTAAGCCAAGTGAAATGATCCAGTTTTGGCAGGATTTGTCATCCAACACTTCAGTTACTTGCCTTTGATTCTGTATAAATGTCCATGAGCTTAAAGCTGTACCGTCTTAAACTTTGAATTGTACTGCAGAAGTGTTCAACTAACGCACAGGGCCACACGAAACAAAAGCACGGTTGTTGAGCTGACTTTGGCTGAAGGACAACTGTGCTGCTGGGGGAAAGCTGCGATGGCAGCATTTCCCTGGGACATTCTAATATTCTTAAGTGAAAATATCAGGAATTCGCAAAGCACTTTTCCATGTGTATATCCTATGCATGCAGGATACTTCGGAATATGCTGTCCTGTCTTGCTCTGATGCTTCTGCATGCTGTCTGCTGTAACCATGGGATTTCTGCCTGAATCTCCTCGAATGTATAAAATGTCACAGGAGTTATGTTTATGCCAAGAAACTAGCTTGGAAGATGCTTCTCAGGGTACTGCCTAACTTGATTTCTTTTGTTGTTTTTGTGAACTGCATCATCCTTTGCTGCCTTCAGGTATTTGTTCTCTGCCCAGCACGAAACTCGGAGCTACCTTCTTATTGACACATACCGCCTCTGTAATCGTTCTGAGTGTTACAGGGCTCTGGATTTGTAGGGTGTGCAGAAGCCAAGGGGAAGGTCTGAAAATGGGATGCACTCTGTGTGCATGTGTGTGTATATTTATATACATGTAAAACAGAATTGATTTGGTGCCTTACAAGTAGCATTAGTAACGTTCACAGACCATTAGAGGTCTGGCCCCAGAATACTCCATGTGCAGTTTGGGCCCGAGACATCCCTAACGCAGTGGCATCATCAGGTACCGCAGATATCCGTACATGTGTGTATGTGCTTGTGTGCTGATGCATCCCGAGGGGTACTGGAACCACACTTCACATCCATTCAAAACTTTATATCCATTTCAGAAATAGTCTTCTTGCTTCAAGTTTTAAAATGAAAGCAGTATGAAGTTCTGGGCTTCTAACGTAAAGAAGACAAAGTGTACTGTATCTGTAAAGATGGGTATTCTAATCACTTTATTCATATCGGCAAGACCAAGGTTTCAGTAGTTTACACTTCTAATAGACAACAATACAGAATTTGCAATTACATTAACATAATTATTCTAGACACATCTACTACACAGCGGAGACTATAGTTACATCCTGTACATCCAGAATGACAGAGCACTGCCACTTTATTTGTACTATAGCTAACGTGTTATGACATATTTACATTTGGCTGTCTTTCAGATAGTCTCTTAGAGACAAATTAGAAGAGGTACAGAAGCCTCTGGTACCAAGACTGAGGTTTCACCAATGTTTTTGTTACGTTGTGGTTATGGTCAGTATTGAATTCTGCTGTCTTTTCAATAACTGTACATAGTTTTATGATGGAAGTATAGGACTTTTTTTTTATATATATAAAAATGATGTATTGGGGAAAATACTGCCTAGACAAGTATTTCAGGTTTCAGTGTTCTAAGAATGTATGCTAAGAGGGTCAAAGCTTTTCAAAAATACATATATATTTTTGTTAAACCAAATAGCTAAAGATACTGCATTGCATAACTGAGAAAAGAATGCTATTGTAGCTCCCGAAACAGAGGTAAAACTACAGCTATTCCTATTGTTTTAGGATCCGTTATTTGATTGTTGTAGAACTGTGGTCAGATCCTGAGAGCTCTGTGAGAAACGGTTAACTTGCTCTTTGATTGTTTATACCCCTAAATAAAAAAAAAAAAAGCATTTTTTTTTAAGCCTGCCAGGTAAAATGTTTAGAAATAAATTGTTTGTCACAAGAACACTGATACTACAGCATAGTTTGTATTGCTTTTTCAAAAAAATGTGGTTATGAAAGACTATGCAATCTGCAGCAACTGGGTAGATAAAGCAGACAGTGCTCCTGGTGAGAGAATAAAAACCAGTACCCGCGATAAATGGCTGTGCAGTGCTGCAGTAAAACTGTGACCGTCACCAAGCAAGGTAGTTTTATATTTGCACCCCAGGATGATAATGCTGATCATAGATTACAAGGCTTTTGCTTTCACAAACGCAGCTTTATCACACAGTGATCTGTTTATGCCACCTGAAATTGTCATTTAAAGGGAACATCAGTTCTGCAAGAAAGTTGCACTGCAAAGTAGTCCCGATTCTGCTTTTTTTTTTTTTTCTGAAACGCATTTCCAAATCTAGTTTGTCTTTGAGTCTGACCTTATTATTGCTTAGAAGGCTGGAAAAACACACAACTAAGCTAATGTTTCTGCTTAAAGCAAGCATCGGGAGAGTTTCTAGTGTGAGCAGCCATGCAACAGGTAAAAGAGCTTAACACTGGGAACTAATACAAGCATTTAAATCAGTGGTGGGCCCAAATTTTATAGCATCTGCTTACTGAAAATGATGCATAAACCACAGGCTAAGATTTTTCCAAATCCTAATATTCTTTTTACCGTGCACGCAGGTAGCTCAGAAAGCCATATTAACATAAAATGCCAAGCAGTTACGATGTTGATATGAAGAGTGTCAGGCTTTCTGTTTTGAAAAGCCTGATAATCCATTGGTCAAAGATGTTTGGGAACTACTTCAGGGTGAACAGCAAAAGGTTTACAGTCTGGCATTTCAAGCCGGTATTGCCCGTACGTTATTTCAGAGAGTTCCTAAGTCAAAATGCTTCTGTGTGTTGTGTGCGTTTTAGAATAAACAAGTTCAGTATAAGCCACGAAGTGTGTGCTGCAAATTCGGAGGCGTTATTCTCTACAACCAGCTCAGTGTGAGAGCACACAGACAGGTGGGCACATCTTCCTAAGTTTTATGGTATGCTCTCTAGTTAGTACTAAAAGATGTCCGTGCAAGCGGTAAGTAACTCACAAATGGATGTACAGTAAATGATGTAATTTCATCATATTTTAAAAAAAAATTAAACTAGAAGCTGCTTGCAGGTTAACCGACCAAAGTGACACCGAATTGCTGATGCGCCTACCAGGTATGGGTATGTTAGCGATGGTGAAGGCGGTGGGGAGGCAGAGCTCTACTCCCTATTTTTCATCTGTTTTTGTCTGACCAGTGTGTACCGCTTTGGTCATTTATTAAGTTTGCTGTGATTTGCTTACAGTTGGGGAAAGAGATGGAAAGCTTTCTGCAGTCTGACTGTTAAGCTGGTCAAGTTGTAATGCAGTTACTGGGTGTTGCACATTAAGCTGTAAGCCAGAGCTGAATGAAAGGGCTCCATGTAGGAAGGAAAGCAAACAGAGTTAAAATGGAGCACGGCAGATGGTTTATTTGCCCGTTACGTGCAATTGAGTCCTCATTTTAAAGAAACCTCAACTTGGGAAAAACAAACAGAAAAAATATATTGGGTTTCTGAAAATCATAAAGACGCTTTCTTTCACAGGACTTAAAGCACAGTCTGTCTGAGACACTGCTGTTCCGTGAGTCTTAGCTAAAGGCCCTGTCCACCTGCAACTCGTACGAGGAAACATTCTATCTTTTGTAGGGCAGTTTGTCTCACCTGCACTTATGGGACTGAACTTAATTTTCTTGTTATAAAATAAGCATTTAAGAACACAGCGCTCACCCCAGGCGACCTCTCCTGAGCGGGTCTGTGTCTCAGCACTGTTTACCTCCGGCCTTCCCACAGTTGCTACGCAGCACGTTCATTTTCCAGGCCACATTAATCCAAATGACCCGAATGAGGTTTTATATAGTGCGAGTGACGATGGTGCGTAGATGTCATAAGCATCCCAATCTGCTCTCTGACCTGGGGTGACACAGCCCTTGTCCTCAGTGCTCCTCTCGGTAGTGCTGTGTGGTGGTCCTTCAAGTAAGAGGGAAGTGTAGCCTCTCCTGAGCTTGCAGTAAAGATGCAATCTCAAAAACACGTGTCTTTGCGAGAAAAAAATGTTAAAACAGAAGCCTGAAGAGGCTTTTATCTAAGAGAATACAGCGACATTGTGCTAAATGGAAGCTGTCTTTCAGCAGGACAAATTGCTTAAACGTGGTGGTTTTATCTTGTGTGTTGTGTAGGCTGTTCTCCAATAAACATCTGCGCTACCCGTACAGAACCCCCACTGTGCAGTTCATTTTCATAATGAGATAATGATTTTTTCTTGGTCATTTTTTTTGAGAGCACTTCCAAATGCCTTGGGTAGAAGTGGTTTTGCAGGCACTCAGTGTAATACGCGTGCGATACGGCTTTAAAGTTGTTCTTGCAGCCCCTGCCCCTGTTAGCTTTGTCCTTAAGGCTAGCATGATTGTTACAGTTTGACATGTTAAAGGCAGGCGGATTTGAAATGTACAAAAATGGACGTCATTTGTAAATCCAGTATTTGCTAACCACTGCAAGAAACAGTTTATCAAGGAGCAGTGTAATGGCTCAGTACAGAGTGGAACTAACTCCAAAGAACTTTTTCCAAAAGCAACTCTTTAGCATAACTCATTTTTTTCTTACCCGAAGGACAAAGTTTAAAAATCACATGGGGACTCTGGCAGTTCTGGTGTGAAAGTCTGATTTCATCGGCAGATGAAGCCAAGTGAGCGCATGGGCAGAGGCACAGGAGCAAACTCATGCTGCTTTTGGCCTACTGACTGTCAGGGGGGCCTGGAAGCGTGGTGGCACAGGCACAGCCTTGCTTGCTGGGGGGCGCTGAGCAGGTATTTGACACACAGCTTGACTTCGTGACTGTTCTCGTAATTACCAAGCTTAAAGCACACGCAGTTAAAGTACACTTTTGTCTGCATTACCCTCACGCCCCTGAACACAGTGTAGGAATGGGCAGAGAGCAAGGTTTCTCAGTCCTGTATTTTCATTTCTAAGGCGTTATCATTGATTACTTATTTAGCTTTGCTGTATACAGGCTGAAAAAGATTTCTGAGCGCCTGTGTCCCAAGAGGTACTAATGGGTCTGCACAGGCTTAAAAGAACACACGGCTGGTCCTTTAAATGCAGGACGAAAGAGCTTTAGTTCCCTATTGCTCAACCACCTCAGTTTGTCCTTAATGCCAGATATAGGAACTGACACACTCATAAAAGTGGATTTCAAAACTTTAGTCCAGAATTGCTCTTGATGTCAGCCTCTCTATTTATGGTTTTAGACAAGCCCCAGCTGCTCTGATTGCACACGTTTTGCTTAACAGAGCAAAGTAAGTCTGCAATGTTACGTGTAACTGGGGACAAACTGAAACCTGGGACCCCTGGCTACCTGGGGGAAACCGGTATTTAAAACAGCTGCTTACCTGAGCCTGTCAGTACTACATAAATACAAGTAATTCAAAATTCAAATCAATATTACCTTAACTGTGTATGTCTTATTAGATATGAGCCCTCAGATTTAGAAAGATTAAGTTATAAGCATATTGATAACGCTGAGGGGCAGCAGCTCTGGTCCGTACAGCTGTCACACTTGAGCAGCACGTTCTAGTTTTCCTAATCGTGCAGTTCTGTACAGCCGGACCTCAGGATGGAGGCCGAACAAACTACTTTAGAAAATGAAAGGCTGATGAGTTGTGGCTTTTTCCTTTGATATAATCATTTACTAAATGTTTCTCTGCATACTTTTGCAATATATTAATACTATATAAAGCCAGAATGTCATCTATTCTGAGAAGCAGCTGAACAAAACCTTTTTTTCAAGATTCAGCATTAGTGGTGATATAGCAAACACTGTTAGTTCAAGCTGATGCAGTGTTCTTGTACTAATTTCTGTATCCTAAAATCTTCACAACTTTTTAAATTTTACCACGCGTAAATGGTATAACACTGTAATAACACTACCAGTAGTTTTGATGCTGACCTTATGTTTACAAGTCAGTAGACGATTCTTCATTACGTTAGACGGCATTTACTTTATTTGTATTTATCTAAACACTGATCAGTAAAATGGATTCATTCGTTTCAGATTTAGTACTGGTAGAAATGCTAGGCCTCCAGTGCTGCTGCAGCCCCCAGAACGTTATCTGTGACCATCCGTCCCCCGAGGCAGGATGGCCCTGCCCTGCCACCAGCACCGGGTGCCCACCAAAAGCAGCGGCACGCGTTTCACGCGGGACTAGCGATGAGTTCTGGAGCCCTCCAAGCCTGGGTGCTGTCTGAGCGAGCTGCACTCCGGCAGACGTTTGGAGCCCGCAGACAAACACTGGCAACGCGGCCACCGGTGTCGTGAGGGTACCCACACACGAGGTTACCACACGGGGTAAGTTGGCAGGGGCTGCGGGGCGCGATGCTGCTCTGCCAAACTGTTTCAGGCACCGTCGTAGCACCGGCCTGTCTGTGATGCTGAGCCCTGCCTGTGCTGCTCTGGCGGCGCGGCGAGGCGGCCTGAGAGAATGGGCCTGCGTTCGCCTCCCGGGGAGCGTGCACAAGGAGCCTTAAATCACATCATCCCGTCCGCGTGTGCCCGCAGCGCGCCTGGGCCGACCACGAGGCGGAGCTGTGAGACCACCCCGCACCCATGGCCCCGGCCCTGGGCCTCCCGCGGTGCACAAGGAGCCGCAAACGGCGAGGGTGCGGCCGGGTGACGATGGCACGGTGAGCAGCCTGTCTAAAACCGTGCCAGTGTCTAACGGTCCCCTGAGCGGCAGCGTCTTTAGAATATACCACAGGATCAAACTGCTAGTTTATAGTAGCACTGGGAAGAGCCTGAATAACTTACGTACTGGATAATTACGTACCTGGCTGATTACAGGTACCCTTTTCATATTGGACCGTACAAAAGATGCTCTTTGGCAGCAACTTAACACAGCAGCTGCCTGCCAGTAGATGCTCTTGCCTGACGAACAGATGTCGCTGATGGAGCTTAACTGACAAAAAACGTCCGCGAACACCTAAGGCAAGGAGGGAGCTCTGCGATGTCTGCGGGCTGCTCTAACCAAAGCGCGCCCCGGCCCCTTCTTTGGGCAGCAGCCGGGGTGGCGGGGGGTGGTCGTGCCGCCCCGATGCTGTGCCACGTCCTGCTGCCGTGCCACGTCCTGCTGCACGGCTCTGGCACACGCGGGGACGGTTCTGGCTACGTGGCTGGGAGCTCCTTCCAGATACAGGATGTATGATTAAGGCAGGAGAATCAGGCCCTAGATCTTTTAGGCTGTGTAAGCAATATGTACACTACTTAATCTGGCCATCCAGCAGCTAGCTGCATGTATCACAGCAGAATTTGGCACAAATCGGCACGACCGGAAAGCTGCAGAGAGCTACAGCTGGGTTAGCAAACTGAGGAGACGTCTGGCAGGGAACGTGGGCAGGCACCGCGCCTGGACGAGGAAGACTGCACGAAGCCTCCATCTCCACTAGTCCTTCATCTCTAAACCTAAAGCAGCTGTTACCAGTTTTTTAAAAGTAAACCAAACCAAGACAAAACAACAAACGCCAACAGCCTTACCAGAGATCCCTGCCTTAACACCTGTGGCCAGGAAGGGAGCTGCTACAAGGGCGGGAGTGTTACGGAGACAGCTGAAGGGGCTGGAGCAACCACTGCTGTAACTGCAAACGCTGAAAGGGTGAGATAGAGCCGATTCAGTAGCTGACAGGGCAGCCACGTGTGTGAGTGAATCCTGGCATAAATATCCAAGCAAGCCTGCAGGACGCTTCTGTATTGTGCTGCGAGTTTTCTTAAATCCTTCAAGCAAGCCATGTGAGAGCTTGCTTTACTCCCTCCCAGAGCTTCCTATGGCAGCTATGGGACTCTGTGAAGGCACGCATTTCCCACCACCTCATTTCCCAGCTATCTCAAGTGCTAGAGCACCCAGAAAGCCAGCCGTGCTCAAGAGGTCTGGAATTCCTCAGCAATGCTTGCTAGCCTCAAGAACGTGCGCTGCAGAGAGGTTTCCTGGCAGCCGTAAGCTTCTCACTGAAGTGGTGGTAGTCTACAAATTTCTTTTTGGAGCTGCCCATTGTTCCGCTTGCAACTTCTCAAATGCCCGTGAAGGATTGGTAGCTCTGTCACTGCTGCACAAGCCTCTCTGCTTTAGACTTCCGTGGACTGCTAGGTCCAATTCTTCTTTTCTCTGGACAGCTGTTCTGACAAACATCCAGTCTCTGTTCTACACAGAAAAGCCAGCATAACAGAACCATCACCTGTGAAGGAGAAAGGAAAGGCAAATGCTCCATGCACCATGAGCTCTGCCTAGAGCCCGGTTTCGATCCTGCTGCTGTAGCATTATGATGTGATTAAGCACTCCCTTGAAAATATCACACAAGGTTTTCCTTGCACAGCATTTGACCCCGAGTACTTCTTCAAAATAAAACAACTGAGGTACCCTGCGATTACGAGCATTTCCTGTTACCCACTCAATTTAAATGCAAACTTGCATTTAAAATTCCCTGAAAGCTGTTCTTCCTGTTCGAGTGTTTAAGAACGCCTGAAACCTTCCATCCTCTGGGGAAGGGCTGCTCAGGCTGGTTTCAGAGCACGCTGGACACTTCCGTCCTTCTGTGCCTCACTAGCACGCTTTGTCCTCTACTCGGAGCCAAGGGGCTCTACTCACAGCTTTGACCGAGAAGAGGCTGGTCAAGGCCATGTGTACAATTTGGAGAGCACTGGCAATAGCAACATATCCAGCTAAAAATTGTGATTATCTCCAAACAAACTCAAGAATGGAAGTTTGGTAGGAAAGAGCTAACCTAGGAATAAAAATGAAAAGACCAAGATGGGAATTCCTTCTTGCACAGAAAGCAGAATTTGTGCTCTCATCTTTGTCTTGAGAGACATCCTACCTGCTAACACAGCCACAACAGATCACAGCGTTTTAGAGCCCTGCAAGCCACTTTCCCAGAACATGCTTTAGGGCGATAGCTTTTTGTCTAATTACTCTTGTATCCTCACCCAAGAAGCAGACAGTGTTAGTCGCTCTATAATTACAGCCGATGGCCCTGGTTCAGCCCAGGGACCAAGTATGGAGAACTTCCACTACCTCCAAGGCAAGAGACGCCAGCGGATCATCCAGGAGCACGTTCCGAAGGGAGGGAGGAGTCCCAGGGGACATGATACAGGTACGCAAGCCACCCAAAACACTAACATCTGACTCGGGCCCCGACTCTGTTCCCCTGACGCGTGCTGTCCTGTCATGCTGCCACTGCTGCCAGTTGCTCATGAAGCAGCCAACTAAGTTACCAGATGGCACACTTAGAATGCCATTGCTTAAACTTACAACAGTCACAGATTCCAAAATACAGTTAAATATTTAAAGTTAGATCTAAAAATATTTTATCTAGATTTATCACAAACTTTCATCTCAACAGTGCGATGACACTGTTTGGCATTAATACATTATACCAAAAAAACGTTCTATGGAGGCCTTCCCCCAGATTAAAACCACAAATTAATCTGCGGTGCTACAAAGAAGTCTTTAAGAGGCGTGACTTCCACCTAGGTAGCTCTAAGGAACTTCTGCTTTGATTAGTTCTCCGAACAGTCACTAATGAAATGAATTTTATCTTGCATTGTTTTCTTACACGCCTATGAAAAGTCCATGCAAAAAAAATAACAAAAAGGTGAGTCTCAGCGAATGACAGTCATGCTGCTAGCACAACAGAGCTTTTTTTTTTTTCTTTTTGATAGAGAAGGTGACAGACCCCAGACCGCCAGTATCCTGCTGGACTTTAACAACGTGGCATAGAAGAAATGCTAGTAAAGCAATGCACGGACTGAACAAGCACGTGTCTTCGGGTAGCTCAGTACCTACACCTAACCACGTGCTCGGCAGGGGTTTATTTAATGGGGGGTGGGAGGGGGAGCAAAGCGCGAGCCAGCTGTGTGACAGCGGGTGACAGCTGGCTCCTCATCCTCCTTGTACCAGTAACAGCCCGACAATCACAGACCTCCTCCAACACAACCTTATCACTGCAGATTAAAAAGAAGAGAGATGAGACACATTAGAGCATCGTTCTGAAAAGTCACACCTACAAGTGAAAAGCACCATCACTCCTACCACCTGCTATTAGCAGCAGCGCTGCCCTGCCCCGCTGTGCATCTCAACAAACCTCTATTAGAAATGAGAGGTAAAAAATCAAGTGAAAAGCATACGCAGGATTTTTAAAGAAAATTCTGAAATGGAAGATTACAGTTAGCTTCTAAGGAGCAGCAAGGTCACGGGAGACAGATATGTGTGAACGAACTTAATTCTTATAATCACTCAAAATGTGTTTGTTGTATTGCTCCTTCTGTTAAGCAAAGAACAAAGACCAGAGGGATCTGTTCTTTTTGTGGAGAATCTTAACGGTATTTACTAGAGCCTTCGACTATGTTTAAAATGTAAGAGTTTGTTTTAAGTTCAGCGTGAGGCAGAGAACCACTGGTAATTATTGTTCTTCTGTTTTGCTGCTATTCCTGAACTTCACCACCATCACTGTTATATTATCAGGGCATCCTCTGTAAAAGGACTGTAGAACTATACTCTTGGCACCAAAGTGTGGTTCATCCAAGCGTTCCTTGATGAATCGGACAGCCTCCTCGTTGCTGAAAGCATCCCACAGACCGTCGGATGCCAGGATCATGAACTCTGGCTGCAGTTTGTCCAGGTCAAAGGTGAGAATGTCGGGGTCAGGAATGACAACATTCAGGTTCTTCAGAGGGTAATCCCCCAACGAGCGGGACATGGCCAGGATCCCCTGAACACGCCAGGAGCCGTTAAAGCTGATGAATCCACCTGGAGAGAAACACAAACACTGTTAGAACCTTCCCCGGCTCGCTGTCAGATCCGCCCAAAAATTCGAGATGTGGTGTCCTGAGGTACATCAATGTTACATATCTCAAAAAACAGGAGATGTCCTCAGTAAATGCCACAGTGCTGCAACAAAGAGCGGGACTGTGCCCGCCTGCTCGTGCTGCTGGAACAGCTGGAGCACACGAGTGGCTGTGCTTTTGAGCGAAGCAGCTTTGTAGTCCCCAGTGAGACTGCACCGTACTGAACGCAGACAGGTGTTCCTGTGCTGCACAAGTTACTGCTCGGCAAGCCTCGTGGCGATGTTAGAATGAAAACACTGAAAGCGAGTCTTTATATTCTTGTGTCAGTAAAGCCCTCCTTTTTCAGTGAAGCTCATGTTTCCCCACCTCAGAAGATCCCTGAAGGAAACATAACAGTGACAACACCTGCAGCAGGACCCAAATCTCACTTAAGGCGTTAGGAAAGAAGCAAGTGCAAAAACATTTGTAGGCTCTTCTAGCAAACTGCCCCAAATGAGGTGTGTCAAACCCAGAAAAATGTTGTGAACAAAGCAATCACAAAATTTTAGGCTAGAAGAATGCAGGGTGGGATCTGACTGACTGACTGACCATCACCACGATTAAGGCTACTTCCAATTGAAAATGTGTCACAGTATTTGGAGGGTGCTCATAGCAAGATGGGTTTTGCACTGACACCAATGACTGATCCAGCCAGCGCCTGGCCGGTACACAGCCCGACTGCCTTAGGAGGGGAACGACACAGGGCCTCGAGGTCACAGCAGAATGGCAGCACCTTCAATTTCACGTCTGTGCGTTCGTGTGCCACCGTCTGCAGCGATGCACAGCAGGATTGCCTCCAGCTTAACACGAATCAAAAGTCAGAGTCCCTTGAGGACAACTGATTTGTGAAATGCCCAACATGGAGCATTAAAACACAACCGGGTTACACGAACTGGTGTCTGTATCTGTATTTGGTGCTCTTAGAAACGCGGCTGTTCGTTGTAGTTATCAGAGTGGTTTCAGCTCCGATTTTACCCTACTGTGACTCCACTTCAGCCAGGCAGCCAAACGAGCCCTGTCCAGCTGCTGCTGCGTGTTTGGAGGGCATCTGAGCTGTCCGTTGCACAGCCACCTATTCACCAGCACAGGGCTTTTCTTCAGAAGTGGTTAGAGCTGTAGTAACCCGGAGTGTAACCGTGTGTACGTATTGGAATGACAGGGGAAGCAAAACGCAATTAGGCAGAGGCAGTTTAAGCACACATTACACACACAATTAGAGGAGAGCACTGCTGCCATCCGTCACTGGGCTTACAGAGGAGGGAGCTGATGCTGCTGACCCGCTGCAGCACGCTTACGCCAGCCTTTGCAGGCGGTGCTGCTGCGTACAAAGTGACTTTTCAGTAGGTAACAGGTAAGTAAATTCGTTAAGTTAGTACGCTCACTAGAATATTTCTTGTTCAGCTGCAGGTAATTATAATGTTTACCTGTCTATTAAATTAACTTATTCCAAAGTTGGAAATTCCTGCAAAAATCCAGGTTCATTTTTCATGTTTCTGTATTATAAAGACTCATTTCAACATAAACAATGAAAATAAAAAATAAACAAATATTGAGTAAGTGAAGGCCTTCTCTAAGTGAACAATTGTACTGAGCACCCGGATGATGTTGTTAAAGGAGGCCTCAGGAACCTGAACTGCTAAATGGAAAACTCTCCAGTTTTTATGAATACATCTCCCAGGTATGCAGCTGAAGCAAAGGGAGGCCAAGATTTTCCTATTCCTTCTTCTTAGGATCTGTAAACTTTTTATTTCCCCTTGGGGAGCTTACACGACCTTGGGTCTCTGTGTAGCAGCAGGAAGAATCGCACTGCTCTCACGCTTCCTCAGCGATAAAAGCAAACTGAGCAGGCGGGCATTTGACACGTACAGGCATTTATACTGGGGTGGGCATACGGATAACCTGCAGGTTTTAAAAATGCTTTACGCTCAGGGAAAAATGTGTTATTTCCACTTTAGAGATGAAGAATTTGAAGCAGAGAAACAATGCATCTCTAGAGGCAACGCTCATCAGTAGGTTTAACACTTTTTTCTTTATCAAATAATTCCCTGCTGCAGGCTGCTGTGGGAGCCAAAACAGAAATGGGTTCAAAAGAGGCTCTGACAAACTCGTGGAGAATTGGCTATTAAACTCGATGCTCAAAATGTAACTTCCAGCCCAGGGGGTCGCTGAAGTGACAGGGTAAGCAAGCTAGGAAGATTTATTGTGGAAAGGTTACTGACTCTGTACTCCTGCTACAACATACCTTTGTGCTCATTAACAGTCATTATATGGGAACGAAAAATAGTTGTAATGAATTAGATTCACGTCTGCTTATTTTAGAAACTAAACCTCGCTGAGCTTCAGACCCAGCCTCTTAGACGAGAGCTGCTGCCACGATGCGGCCGTGAGGCGCCTGTAAGGGTGCTGCTGCTGGTTGTTAATGTGCTCCCCGCAGAGATCGCAGGGGAACTGGCCAGGACGGCGCACTGCCTGTTGGAGATGAAGGCTGCTCTTACTTTGACACCGCCTCATTAAGGGAGCTTCCATTTGTCTGCACCACGAACCCCTCTGAACAGAGCTGTATTAATAATGGAAGGTTTTATCTGCTGATTCCTCGCTCTGGTGCTCTCAGTGTCTCACAGGGGAAAAGTCTGCATTATTGACAGAGGAGAGAAAATAAAGATGAACCTTCAATCCGAAGCACAAACGCTGTAACTCACCAGCTCTTTTAATCCTCTTCCTCTCTTTCAGCTGGTAGGGCTTGTGGTCGTGGGACAAGGGGATGGCGTTCCCGTCCTTGTCGCACAGCACTCCCCGCGAGTCGCCGACGTTGGCCACCGTGAGTTCTTTATCTGACAGCAGCGCGATCAAACAAGTCGTACCTGGGGAAAAACAGAAGGGAATGGGAAGCAGAAACAATTACAGAGGATACAAATACCTGCAGTTACGCAGCAAATTTTCTGTGGTTGCTGTCGGTGGCTGTAAGGAGCAGCAGCCGTACGCGTACCTGACTGAGCAGCAGTGCCGTGGAGCAGGCTGTCATCACACCTGACAGCTTTCTTCTAATGATACTTAAGTCCATTAGATTTTCTCTCTTATCAGCTGGTTTTACCGAGTCATTCCCTACTCACGCTATCTCACACTGTTGCTGTTTGGACAGACGTTACCCTGAGTCCTGCTGGGGCGGGCACTTATCTCGGCGTTCACTGCCTTGCTTCCGCAGGTAGGCGACTGGTGGCGAGGCTGAAAATAAACTCAGCGGTCTCATGCTCAGGTAGGAAAAACGATTAGCAGGGAAGCGTTCTTCAGATCTGTGATGCTGGGGAGGGGCTCAGGGGGGAGAGTGGTTTCCAGTCTCTGAGCGCTGCCTTTTCCTAGCGGACAAGAAAAGCAGCAGGAGACCGAAGCGTGTCTCGCAGCAGAGCCCCCGCGCAGCTTCCACGAACGGAAACTACTGCGCGTGGCTGTGTGCTCAACGCGCTGCGTGCACGGCTAGGAGACAGCAAACCTGCTACAACTGCCGCTGGTAGGAAGGCTACGCACCTGAAGGACGTTCTACTGAAAAAAGAAAATGATTTGACATTTTTAATTACTTTAACCTTGAAATACACAGAGCGTTTAGTCAGTTGTTGAGCACAGGCACAGTACGGTCAGCTGAAGCGGCAGGAAAACACTGGAAAGAATGGGCTGTGTTCAAGGTACTGACACCATGGTTTTTATTTTCCTCATTCGGCTGATGCAGAGCAGAGTGGACGCTGAGCAGAACAGACCCCGTTAAGAACATGCCTTTTGTACATTTTGCCCTTGTAGCCAGTGTGCTACGAGCTGCATTAATGGAAACTCCAGCTATTAAAAATATTCCTGCACCAGCTTTGGACCAGGTGTCGCAATTTCATTTGTATTTTAGAACAGAAAGATGGCAAGTGACTAAGATTTTATACATACACTCGCAAACATTAAAAGGGAACATTCCTGACACTTGGTTTTCATGACAAGGCACTCCTGAAGTTATTACACAATCCTTACAAAAGGCACTCCGGCATCCTTCACCAGTAAATAAAATTCATTTTGTGGCTGCTTTCTTTTCCTTTTACATGATCTAGGGAAGCACATGGCTGAGTTTTCACCTCTGTTGTTAATTTACATCTAATTATTCATTAACATGGGGCATCTACCCTTGTTGCATAACAGAGATTGACAGGGAAAATGGCACCAGCTGGGCAAGAGATGGAGACGGGCAGGATGTGAAAAACGGCTCCGACACGGACTTGTTTGTTGTCTGCGTGGCTCTGCCAGGAGGGAGGCAGAAAGGAATTCCTGTGGAGGCACAGAGGGCCCGAGCAGAGCCCTCAGGCAGCAGCGTGCTGTACAGCAGCGCGTCTCTGTGTGTGTGGTTTAATCTGACCAAGAAGCAGTTTTAACGAGAACGCCAACACCAGGCCGTGCCAGCACAGCCCTCGGCGGCTGCCTGACCTCTGGTTTTGCTCCCAGGGAGCTGCGCAGGGGCCCAAGTCCATGCTCTGTTTTCTTCAGTCCGAACTCTCACGGCTGCAGCTTGTTGCGTTGCTGCCCAAAACGAGAATTAAGAACTGTGTTTTGCTGTTCCCATGCCAGTAGTTGAATATCCCACGGCTGGTATAAATATAATAGCCAGTAATAAACAATTTGTTTTTAGATGCACTGCGTTCTGGGGATTTATTTTTAACTTACTGGTCTGTCTCGCACAGCTTTAAACCAAAAATACCGTTTCGCAACACAGGCGCATATATAGGTTACTTTGTGCGATCGACTGACGCTTCGCAGACCTCGACGGGTACAGCTTCCCATTTTTCTCCTCAAAACCCTGCTAGCTGCACAACCTACTGGCTCCTGGAACAACAGGACACCGAGGAACCCGTCCCCCGGGCTCACCCAAGGAGCCCTGCAGGGTTCGGCGCCTGCTCGAGGACTGCCCCAGCTGAGGGCTCCAGGGCAGGGTCCCCAGGCACCCCGGACAGGGCTCCTGCCGGCGGGACGCCCGCGCCAGCGCTGCTCGCTGGGAACGGCGCTGCTCCCAGGGCAGAGGCCGTGGCACTCAGCGTCCGTGCTCCGGGCGAGGAGGTTACACCGCCTGCCCTCAGCACAGGGGAGAACAAAAGGACAAAATAATACCCTGCAGGTGCAGCCTAACGCCTCGACAGGACAGCAGCCCCACCGCGTGTGCAGAGCAGCAGGAGCCTTGCCTGCGGTCACTGTTACTCCTGCTGCTGCTTTGCAGGGCGAGGCTCTGCCCAGCGAAGCGGCTTTTGAGAGGTTCCAAAACAAAATTCTTGTTGAAGCGTTGCCCTCCCCTTTGCTTTTGCAAATTCATCGGCTCTTGCAGGTGCAAGGTGCCCCTGCTGCCCTGCAGGGCGCCTCCCCCTCCCGGTGAGAGCAGCACGAGGCGCACCGCTCGTACAGGCAGGAGAGAAACTCCAGAGCCCCCACGTCTGGGCAGCACAACGCTCCACGAAGAGGCGCTATTAAAAACGGCGACTTTGAATGCAGCCTGCCTGCGCATCTCATGCGTGTGCGCGGAAGAGGACGAGAAGCTGAGCCAGGAGCCAACCTGCGACGTGATTCACGGAGCCCGCGCCGCTCGGCCTGCGCCGCGCTCCCCGACTGGTGGCTGGGCCAGCGCCCAGGCCCTGACCTCCCGGTGCCGCCTGCCAGTACACGAGAAGCCAGCTTATTTCACCGCGTTTCCTTTTCCGTCTGTTTTTATTTCAGCCATTTAACCTTGTGCAGAGTTAGGGACCGCTGCGCTCTTGTCAGTCGCCTCAGATTTAATGCGATTGCACAATGGAAAACTCCCAGCAGAAAGGGTCCAGAACTGAGACCGCATGTTGGACTGGGCCCCCGGAGCAGCTGCCTGAATAACGCCCCGCTGGGCAGTTTAAAAGGAAAATCACCAGAAAACGTAAAACCTGTAGCACGCTGCCTGCAGAGATGGGGTGGGTTTGTGTTTGCTTTTTTATTTTTTTCTTTCTGAGGCAGGTAAGATTATTGGCACTGGATTTTAGTATCAGCCCAGGTACCCTGTGAAAGCCAAGGCTGCACCAGCTACCGGCAGGTTTTCGGACACCTGCTTTAGCGAACGGAAAAGTCAACAGCGTCCAAACGAGAGCTGATAAACGCATTTAAAGGGATTGGAGAGCCCGGGGAGCCACGTCCCCCTGCACTCCCTGTCTGGTCCTGGTCCCACACGCCTTTCCCCTTTGTCACTGTGCGGCTCCGCTTCAGCGCAGGAGGGCAGCGGGGTGGACTCACGGCCGTGAGACAAGGCAGCGAGGAGGGCAGGGGGGTCGCTTCCTTCCCACTAGGCAGGAGCGGGTTACAAGGAGGCAGGAGAAGCACGGTTACAGTGCTAAGATCATGTAATGCCGCCTTTGTGTGCCCTCCGGATGAGCCACCAACTGCAACCCGAAGCCATAAAAATAACCCTAATTCTCCGCTGCTTATCTATCAGATAAGGGAAGATAAAACAGGCAGCAGACACTCACGTGCCATCCGCACTGGGGCAGCGAGGAGACCTGCGCAACGCCTGCGGCTGCAGCCTGCCCGTGCTCTGCGTGGGAAGCGGGCACGAAGTGGGTGCTGCGATCAGTTCTCCGACGGGGAAAATGGATCCCAGCCCGCCGGTGCCCGCGGCTCCCAGCGGCAGAGCCTCGTGCCGGGGTGGGCCGCTCCCCGCAGCAAGCCGCGCGCCTCCTCCTCGGCTGCCGTCTGACCCCCTCGCGCGGCTCTGGCCTCTCCGACGGCACCCAGCCTTCGTCAAGGATTTTGCGGCAGGCCAAGCTAATTGCGCTCATTAGCGCTACTTCGCCCACTGCTCCTTTAGAGGTCGTTCAAGTGTTTAAATCGTTTACAATTGCTTTTAGCAAAAGCCACACGGATTAGAGAAAACGTTACTGTAATCTCCAAAACACCGCGCAGCTCTGCCCAATTACCGGGAATGACACAGACCGCCACCACTCACAACGCCTTTCAGAAACAGATAGAGGTGCGTTTTTAAGGTGCCTGACTCCTTTTCTTCAAAGTTCTTGCCACGTAGCCAGGGCCGAGCAGAGCGCACATCACGCAGGCGTTTGTCCTTGAGTCCCCTTGGCGCTGGTGTTTCCTCCGAGTGAGCGGTGCCTGCCTCTTCGCGCGGTTAAATAAATCGTTCTGCAAAAATCCGCGCTGTAAAGCACAGACCTAAAAATAGCCTTTCTGAAAAATGCGAGGTCTCATAGTTTCTTAATCATCTCAGCATAACATTTTTTTCCTGAGATTAGAAGACTGATGTATTTTAAAACAGATTAAAAGAAACACCGTTCTTACAAATACACAGAAATCACTTCACGTTCAACCTCTACGATCGCAGCTTAATTCCCACCATGAGACGATCCCTACCTGCCTGCGCAATTACCACTTCACGATTTTGTGTTTGAAACACCAGAGAACTGCTCTGCATTCCCAGTCAGCTCTGTCCTGTTCTCTCGACTAAGCCGTAAGTTGGTACCCAGCACTCGGTGCTGCTCACCCCGACCACACCAGGCTCATCTACAGCGCTTTGGGATGTGCACCCAGACTGAGAGACTCACGTGGATGTTCAGCTCGGCTCTGCTAAAATCCCTCAAAGCGTTTTCCAGGCAGGAGAACAGCAGCTGGAAGGAAGTTTTGTGTGCCAGGTCGCAGGAGTTAATTGCCGCAAACTGGAACCCCCCGGGGCAACCCCCAATGCTGCCCCATCGACGCACGGAGGCGGCGGGGAGCACCCCTCCTTCGCAGCGCGATGAATCCCTTGTCCTTGTGAAAAATCATCCGAATGCAGGAGGGATTAATTTCTCTATTTCAGGTCTAAAGATTTCCTGGCAGTGCTGCGATATTTAGTTTCACCTCTGCACCACACTCAGCGGTTGAATGCATCAGAAGGAGAAATATGTAAAAAGGAGGATGCAAGGACCCTTCCAACCCCCCAAAACCTGGCGTCATCAGCAGCAAAAATCATTAACGCGAACGGGGAGTGCTCAGGACGGAGCTGTGAGGTTTTCACTGTGAAAGACGAAGGCATTCCCTGAAGAGAACAGCACCGAACTGTTCCGAGGAAGAGCAGGATCAAACATGTAGAGCAAACTAAAGCTAACACGACACTACTGTAGGATACGGGCACAGCCTGCTTTGCTAAGATTTGTCTCCAGTTCCACGGCATCGTCTGGAGTCACTGCAAGTCTCCCAGGGCGTTACAGAGGTTTGCACGATTCCTGCTGCCATGCAGGAAGGTGACTGAGTTTCGGGTATGACTTTTATCGATAATACCAACTTAAAGAAAGGCATCGGGCTGCCCTGTGGAATTCACGCCACCCATGTCCTTCAGGTACCAGGCTGCCCGCTAAATGTCAGCTCCCAAGTAATTCAGAAGCCGTCCCTCCTGTAGCTGCCACCAGATATTTAAGGAAGACCCCGTTTAATCTCCCACACGTCGCTGCTTGTCAGGCCACACTCGTGCAGTGCTGCAGGCGCCGGGTGAAGGCGATACCTGGGAGCAGCTCAGAGCTCAGTGGCACCAGCAGCACCGTGGCAGCGGGAGGGGCTGGCAAGCCAAAGAAACCAACCCCCGTCGTGGGTTTGGCTGGAGTCGAGTGCCAAAATATATCCAAGATCCTCCTTCCTCCGTCTGCAAAGCCGTGAGACCGGCCAGGTGGCAGGGGGCACCCATCGACAGGCTGCCCCAGGGCTGGGGGAGGGAACCACCGGCCTTACTGGGGCAGGAAATCTCGTGCTGGGTACTCAACGGGCTTTCACTAGCAACGTTAACGGGTAGCTGGAGCTGTGAGCAAGAGGAAAAAGTAGGAGCAAAATGAAAATCCCGTCTACAAACAAATTCGAAGTAATTAAAAGCATCCGACAAAGCCCTGTGATAGTGCTGGGTTTATGGCTAAAGGATCAAAGCTGCCAAATTTCATTTGAACCAAGGGCACCGACCTGCACTTTTCTGAGGTGCCCGAGCCATAAATACCGGCTTTAAAGCAGCAGCTGTAAATAAAGCACCAGCGGGAAGGCACCGACCTTAACGCCAGACCCGTAATTAGCAAGTTCTGCACAAACACCGTAAATAGCAGCCCGCTTACAGACGCTCCGCGCATCCCCGCATCGCTCGGCCAGCCCCAGGCGCTCTGAGCTCACCCTCCCAGCACGCAGCCGAGCGCAAGCAGCAGTTTGGGGGAACTTTTGCACGAGGTCGGCAAACGGAGGCGGCAGCGGGCCCCAGAGGGCAGCGGGCAGACCGTGGCTGCCCCCCGTAACTGCAGAGCTGCGGGGAAAAGACGCCCGCGGAGGAAGCAAAAAGCACGGGGAGCACTGAAACACAGCAACTGCCCTGCGAGGAAGGTGTATCAGCTGCAAAGAGAGGGGCTTGCTTGTCTGTGAACAACTTCCTCACCCCGACGGGTTGGTACAGGTTATGGATCGGGTTGTTAGGAAAGCTTCGGTCGGGAACAGAGCCGGCCTTTATTGCTGCTGCCTGCCCCTCCCGCGTCGAGCCACGGGTAATTCAAACACCGGGAAATAATGGAAAGGCTGACAGTGACCGATGGGGGCACGCACTGCACTTGTGCGTGCAAAGCAGGGATTAGCACGGGCTGCACAATGCTGCAAACGTAGAGAGCACACGGACACACGGCCCAGAGACGCCTGCAGGAGGGTAGGCGCTGTCCGCACACGCAGCAACACCCTTGGATCGTAAATCTCTGTGCGTGTGCTTGACACGGTTACACTTTATTTTCTTCTCGATGACTCTCCTATTGAAATGTTGTCAAAAGAACCTCAATATCAACTTTTTGTACGCGATAGGGCAATACGGGGAGCAGAGAGCCCGAAGAGACTCATCTGAATGCAGAAATCAGCGGCTGCAGGTGGAACGAGGGGCTCTGCGAAGGCGCGGCCGGCGGTGACTTCGTGCTGCCCGTTCCTGCTCCAGCGGTGCCGTTTGTGCCTGTCTGGGTAACGATGCAGGAGAATTTGATAAGGCTCTCCAAATGGCCTGCCAGGTGCGTAGGCAGAACAAGCTTTGCCTGCCTTCAGTGCTCCTCACACAACCCTCCAGGCACTGCTCTCTGCTCCCGTCAGCGGGGGACAAACTCGGGGTGCATGGATGGCAGCCGATGTTCTCCTCTCTGCCTCCACTGAACCTCCAGCAAGCCAACGTCTTGAAGTGCTCGCTGTGCCTAATATTTGTTAATAAATCAATGAAAACAAACCCTAACCCAGAAAAATCCATGCTGCCCTCTGTAATCACACCACGCATGCACGCGATGTTGAGGAAAAACTCCGTGGTACTGATAGTGAGCACCTCCAGCAACAGAGCGCATCAGCTGAATCTGAAGTCTTCAAATGAAATCCAACACAAACTTACACAAAATAAACCTCAGACAGTTCTTCGATCCAGAGCTTACGCGTTTTTAAGTCTTTCATCAGGCCCAAGACAGAGACAGGAGGCAGCGGGGAAGGTCAGGCTGTGGTAACGCGACGTCCCTGAAAAACCCTGCCAGGCACTCTCACAATGCCGAGAGGCGACTGCTCTGCCACCGGGCACAAACCAGACCTGACCCCACCGCAGCTTAGGACGAACTGAGCAAGCACCTAACGGTACGTTTGCATTTAAGACACTCTCCAGACTTCATTGGTGAGTATAAACAGAAAGGAATTGGAGCCCAAATGCTCTCAAGAGTTGTAGTTGTAGCTGTCCACTGGCCGTTCTTCCTTTCCTTGTGGTTTTAGGGATGCAGACAACAGAACTCAACCCTGCCACGTGCCCTCCTCACAGGAAAGCCCAGCCCCTGCAATTCCACCATGAAGTTGTCAAAGCCACCCCATGAAACGTAAGAGTTAGATCCCTGACGTATTGCTGTGTAAGTGGTTTCAAAACCACTGATAACTCTCCCCATTCCCTGTTACCCTCCTGAATGCCCGCACCGTACAGGACCACGCTGACTTCCTCTCCTTTGGTGGGACGTTCGTAGCAGTCGGACATTTGGTGAAGCCCCCGGACGCGAGCACTGCTAGCTTTGTGTTGGAAAGCCCAGCTGCTAGCTGCCTGCCTTACACAGCTACATACCTAACTGCCTACTTAAAAATTGATCGGGAGGGCAGAATATTTCACACGCAAGTAGGCACTTTGCTATCAGTGCTATTTTTGTTCTGAGCTTCTGCTGAGAGCTGATAATCATACGAATAATAAAAAATTATTTTAATCGAGGAAAAGCCTGCAACCCACTCGGGCAGACTTCGGTGTAAGCCCGCTGTGTACAAACGCCGCCACGAGCCTCGAAACCGGGACGACCGCAGGCGCTGTGGGAGCCCCCGTGTGGGAAATGAGAGCCACGTGGCTCCTGCTGGAGCCACACACCAACCGTAATGTAAATGATTTTGTGTGTACGCCTACGGAGCCGTCTGGGCTGCTCTCAGCTCCCTGCACCACCTGGGAGCGGAAGCCAGCCCCTGGTCAGCAGAGGGAAGGGGCACATTTAGGATGGGACTTCACGCACCAAAGTGCACGCTTAAAATAAAGTCAGGGTCATGCTGGAAATTCCCCGTTCACTGCTCACGAAGTTCCCCCTGCTCACTGCTGAAGAGCTCTAGAGACGTGGCCCAGGACGCGATGTCTCTAACGCAAACACAGCTGGTTAGCAGGGAAATCCTGCCCTGGGCCATGCCCCGTGATCTTTTCCTAGAGCTATCGGCCCTCTGCTGAAAAACAGAGCACGGGTTTGTGGTGGCCAAGGTGAAAGTGCAGTTTTCATGTGCAAAAGAAACAAATGTGCCAAAGGAGGTGTTGAGCATAAGGCAGAGGCTGGATACGTTCAGTGGTAATCATCCGGCTGTAAGGGGTAACAATTCTTACCGCGTTCCTCGGAGAAGGCACGGGGCTGAGCTCTCACGGCAGCGACTGGCGGCTGAGAGAAGCGAGTTGTTTCAGATCGTGTTCTCGAGATTAAATACCTAAAAATCATTGAAACTCCAACCCGAGCTGCAGAGAAAGCAAACAACTGCGGCGGCCTGCAGGCCGCGGTGTTTTTCTCCTTGTCAGACGAACGCCTCTGGCGCAGCAATAAATGTTGTCCCCGACACATTTGAGCCTTGTTAGGTACGCGGCTGCTGTGTCAGTGGGTTTGCAACAGGTCAGGAAATAAATGTACCAGATTGCTGCAGCGCCGGGGAATGGTGCTCGCGCGGCACGCAGCAATCCCACTGACATCCCTCGAGATAATACAAGTGCCACTTGGACCACCATCCTTCGCCTGGACATGCCTTTTGTTCCCCAAAGGGCCTCGCTTCTGGCTTCTCCCTTCCTGGCAGCTTCTTTACGGCTCCCCTGTTTTTGTTCTTGCACATTCGGTGCAACCCACCGCCTTCGCAAGTGCTGGGCTCCTGGTCAGGCAGGGGTTTAAGCTCTGGGGAGTCACCGCTGCTGAAACTGTGCTCAGGTACGTCCCCACAGGCCAGCCCCACGTGTCAAGGAGCAGCCAAACACGTATCAAAAGCACGCTCCCAGAGTTTTAAGGCATTTTTTTTTTAAAAAAGAATGTGGCTGTAGCAAACCCAACAGATTTCTTCCTGCATTTGTAATGCGCACGAGCTATCGTGCGATAAACATCACGGCGAAGATAACTTAGGGCAGTTTGGCTGCGATGTGGAACGACGAGGGCTTTACCTGATAAAACCTCCTGCAGTGGAAAAAAATGATGTTTCCCCAGCAAGGTGGTTATTATCCCAAGTTATAGCACATATTCCCAGAGCGCCCACACTAGCCTGGACATGTGTGTGAGAGAAATGGATTTGCCACCCTATTGGGGTGAAATTTAACCTTGGATATTTTTCCTTTTCTGTCCACCTGCCAGAAGCAGCCAAAGCTCCTGGGACGGGACCTGGGCAGACCTGTGCCAGGCTGCGCCTTCTTGCAGGGCCCGAAGCCAGAACGAATCCCGAGCCCCGGATTTACGCTCAGAGCCGCTTGTCCCAGAAACCAGGAGCTGCAGAAACCCAGCCTGGTCTTCTGCAAGGCGCAGGGATAGAGGCTGAGCAGGAGAGTCAATTGACTTCGTTATCCACTCAGTTGGTGCTAAACCCTGCAGGGCTGCAGGGCGGCGAGCCTTACCTTACGTGCCTGGGAGGACCGCGCGGCTCCCGGCGAGAGCACCGCACACGGGCACGTTGGGTGCAGGCCGAGCACAGAGCACAGACCCCACCTCATTCACAGACGGGCTGCAGCACGTTGTCGTGCTAATGGACGCGTTTTATCTCAGCAGAAAATAAATTCTGTTGCTAAGATCGGAGCATTCGGGCAATTTGGGACGCGATCTGCTAGCGTAAAACCACTCTTCACGGAAACGAACTGCTGATACGAGCAATTTCACTTACTCAGTGGCACTGAAAGATGGCTTAGAGGAGGAGAAGGTGGGCGAAGGACTGAAAATGGAGCTATCCACGACAAGGACTGCGGGGACAGCTGTTTGTGCTCCTGTCTGCCGAGACGGATTCCCTGGCTCCCTTTGGACAGACCGCTCCTGCCCTTCGCCGCAGGTTCCTGTGCGAGCCCCAGGGCAGCACCAGCCCTACGAAGTGCCCGTGCCCCCTCGCTGGGGGTTTGGCCGAGCCCCTCGGCTCCACGGGCAGGGGGAGCAGCGCCCGCAGGCTGCTGGAGCTGGCTGGGGGTCTCGCGCCCGGCTCCGGCGTTGGGCTGCAGGAGGGTCTGGCTCCCCCCGGCAGGCGCGGGGCAGCCGCATCCTTCCCTACCTCCGTCCTCTGCTCAACCCCCCCCAGGCAGCTTCGTTAGAGCCAGGCACAGCCCTGGTGGTAGCCACGAACGAGCTCCTGGTGCCCTCCGGCAGGACGTGCGGAGCAGCAGCCCCCTTGGTGCAGGTGGCCCCAGGGAAGGTGGGACGTGCTGGTAAACACCAGCTAAGGAAACGTTTTTGGGGCTGACAACTGGCCCTGGGTACTGTGCCTAAATATCAACATCTCTCACGAGCGCTTCATGGCGAGGAAAAATGAAATTCATCTTTTTTCGTCACGCGGGGAGAGCGGCCTTCCATCACGGCACGCCCTACGACCACAGCACGAACGTGTCGGTGGATCTCCTAGCAGGCTGTGGCCAACGGGCACGCCAAAGTGCCTTCAAATATCCCAAAATTTCGTTTGTGCAGGAGTCGCTGGCCACCCCAGACAGGAGAGATGCCGTAGATAGGTGGATCAGGATTTACATCCAACAACGCTTCAGCGGGAGAAAACATCCTTGCACAAAATCAACCCAGCCTTAGCGAGCCAAGAACGCCACTTTTTAAACTAAGGGATTTAGGGATTAGGAGAGGATTTGTACCCATCTGTCACGCTGGGCCTGCTTTCATCCTACAAAGCTCTCTTAGTCAAACTTCACTAAAAATCTTGTCAACATTTGACTATTTTTAGATGAACTCACGGTGTTTGGTAGCTTCGGGACACCGAGCTCCTGACAGGGAAGATTTACAGGACGGCAGTATGACGCGGAGCCCACCGAAGCTGCACATCGTTATTAATATCGCCCGCTGTGCTCTAACGGCCCAATTAACAGGCACAATTGTACCAAAAGCCCAGGCCATTTTGGTGCAGCTCTGTTTTCACCTGGCGAACAGATGTAGAGGAATCCTACACAGAGAAAAGGCGTTTGTGGCCTACGAAATGACGGAGTGAGGACAAGTAACAGGAGGAATCAGTTCGGACCCATTTGAGAAGTGCTTTTCCCTCGAGTGCACCAGTCACAGCACCTAAGCACAACACCCAGCAGCGTGCCTTTGAGCAATTAGCCAGCTCAAATTCGGGCTTTTTATTTACAGCGAGGTGCACTCGCTGTTCTGGGCGTTTGTGTACGTCGAGACCTTTCGAAACTTGGTATTTATGTAGCTCCTCACTTCTACATCATTGTTTTACTGCAAGATATAAATCCCCAATGTGTGTTTGGAGCAGCTTAATCTTTATTTTCTCCGCACTAACATGCAGTTGTCAACAAAGAAAAATGCCTTCTCCTTCTCCAGACAGGAACTGGTAATTTTCTCCACTGTATTCTTCCCTTCCTAACAAACGTCTATCAATCAAAATGACGAGAGAAATAAAGTGACCGAATCAGCGTGACTGAGAAAGATCTACACCAGCCATTGGACTGATAAATTCTGTGTTTAAAGTATAAACAGAAGCAACGGAAAGCAACAACTTCCAAAGCTTATTTTTTATGCATCATTAAAAACAGGAGGTACCTGATGAAAAAGATAACCCGCGCCCATCTTTTAACCACGTTGTCCTTCAAGAACTCACACGACTCCGAGCTCCTTAAGCACAGGAGCACACGAGTAGGCTGCAAATGGCACTGCGAGCTGCTCGAGAGCTCCTGAGATCAAAGTAGTTTAAGAGAATCAGGCTTATTTACCGGGGGAGAGCGCGAATGTGGTTGATAAAGGACGAGAGCACTGTAATTACTTCGAGTTCCTAAAGCTCACAGTCCTTTAAGCACCCAGAGCATACACTCTGCAAATGGCATTTTAAGTTGCTTGAGCATTTGAGATCAAAGTAGCTTAGGAGAATGATATTGATAGTGCGTAGGAGTCTGAACAAAGTTGATAAGTGGTCCAAGCATGCTAAGCAGTTCAGGCCACTACAGCGTAAGTACCAAGTAATAGGAGAAAATAATACAGGCCTGCTGGTGCTTGGCTTTCCAGAGCTGGACTAGGGAAGATGAGGAGTAGGAAAGATGAACTCAGACGACGGTGATTTTGGCAGTGCCATCTAGCAAGGGCCAAACAAAACAGTGATCCACCTGGCGGGGTATCTGGCAAACATGAGCTAAATGGGATGAAAAACCTGGTTACGAGATTTAGGATTCTAGCCAAAACAGCTGGAAGAAAAACCTCGAATTATGCTCAGAATGGTTCCCAAGGGGCACCGTGGTGCCAGTTACAGTCAAGTGAAAACAAAACAAGAAAGTACCAGCGACTAAGAAAATCCACTCGCTACCATGAATATTAATCGAGCAGTAAAACTTTTAACTGTTCTTTTCATAGTAAAAACATTTTTTTCCCAGTAGAAAGTGTTAGCTGTACCTAAGAAAGCCACCAAATATCTAGACTATCAAGACACAAATATCAAAACCGAAGAACCCCATAACTGCACTACTAAAATGCCTCCGACACTCTACCAGTTGTCTATTTTTGACTGCCCACACCCATCACGTCCCAGTTAAAAATCTGATTCTGTGACTACCCAGTACACTCTTGGCTAGGCAAGTCCAAAAATAAGTTGTGAAGAAGAACCCAGGAACGTGCAGGACGTGCATTTAAAAAGAACATTTTAACAGGCTTCAAAATCCTTCCAAACTGTATTTAGTGACTTGGTCACACAACTCGCAGAGACAACGCAAACCACATGGCTAGACCATCAACATCTGTACGTTACAAAGAACCAAGAGCTGGTACAGAAACTGTCCTTTCAGCTACTTAGTATGCAAATCACCAAAGTGGATTTTTTTTTCTCCTAAATCGACCCGATTTTAGGAGAAAAATGTTTCATTGAAACACCTCAAACCTCTAGGACAAAGTTCAATTTGCCAACACAAGCCTTACTGGTCTGAAGAAAGGCTGGAAGCGAGCAACTTGTTTTCAGTAAAACGTAACTTAGGAAGAAATAAAACCATACCTGCTTCGTCATAGGATACAGTCAGTTTTTCCAGCATTTCTCGATCAATTGATAAAATCTGCTGTTCCAGGATGGTTTGGTAAGATAGCACGCTGTTCTCCTTGTCCTTCTCATAGTCTTGAAGATGTTGCTTTAGGACTTCAGGCAGCCGGGACTTCACGTATTCTGCTGCTGACTATGTAGAAAAGAAGCAAAAGGTTTCGTCAGGACCATTTCTTTTTGAAATGCTTTGTGCATATCCATAGCATTTATTTTATTTTAAAGCATTTTCAAATCAATAAAATACTCTCGTTACTACCAACTCCAGAGTGTGAAATCAACAGGTGGTTTCTCTGCCAAAATCACCCGTCTGCCCAGAACTCCCACGGAATCAGGGATACAACAGCCCCAAACCCTCCAGCGGGGGCACAAGCCTGCTCTCCAGCAGGAAGGTTACGGCAGGCCAAAAGCAGTTCACCACGCTTGACTAGACACATACTGCAATACTGAACTTTCTTCACCATAAGCATGTTTTGAAAACGTAACTACAACACGTAATGCCTTTATTTTTAATTTTAAATATCAGATGATCAATAGGAGTCTCTTCTCCTGCTACGGATGCATAACCAGGCTAGGACAGGGAGCCCAAAATAAATCTTTAATAGCATTAAAAAACTACCTACAGATATACATCCAAACACAGAAAATTATTCCTATTTTTTTTCTGTGACTGCTCAAAGCCATAAGCAAACAGAAGTTAACACAAGGTGGCATGGTTGTACCAATGTTGGGGAGTCTTATGCAGAAATGCACAGGGCAGTGAACACCAAGAGCTCCTGCCCCCGGGCAGCGTCTGCCTTTCTGGCTTTCCACCAGCGATACAAACCTACCTGGACAGGAGGGATGCAGCGAAGGCTGCTCTGCTGCCCCGTGCTCCGGCTTTCCTGCCAACTCCCAGGCAGGAGAGAAAAAAAAAAATGGTAGAAAGGTGAGATTATTCCAGGGACCGGCCACAAGTTGCCCCCGCTCAGCAGCACGCTCTCCTGGGTTTATGTTTAGTTTTCCAAAGTCAATTGCTGATTAAATTACAACCTTAAAATATCACCGAAGTTGTGTTCAATTTATCTGCAGGCTAAGCCATGTGAGACAAATGAAATTATTGTAGGCAAACCGAAGGAGCTCTCCCCACGAGTACCACACAGCCGACGTTACAGTTCAATCTGTGTTTCCTTCCCAGGGAAGGCCAAAAGAGGCGCCGTATGCAGGTCTTTATATTTCACGTTCCTTCGAGAAGAGGTTTTACTCTGCATGGGGGCATTTTGGGCTCTCCCACTGCAGCAGTTCGAAAGAGCAGAGAGCAAAGGAGGGTTTGAGGCTTTGCACACACTCACTTTGTGGCACCCATCCCGTGCCCTCGAGTGCAGATGCGCCCACCGCTGGCCGTGCACAGGGCAGACAAAGCTCCGCTCCTGTCCCAGAGGTCCCGCAGCCCAGGCAGAGTCAAGGGGCAGCTGGAGAGGAGCAGATGGGAAACCACTGGGATGGCGAGGGCGGCACGGCGGCCGGACGGCCGGACGCCACGGGACACCTGCAGCCCGAGTTCACCGGCGCCGCAGTGGGGACGGAGGCTGCCACACACCACCCCCTGCAGAGGGCCTTTCCGCAAAGTCACTTTCAGGATTAAATCACAATTTTGAGAAAATGTAACGAAAACGTGGTCCTGCTCTCGTAGGGGGCTCTGCGCTCTGTGCCCTCAGCAGCTGGGGCAGCTCATGCTTAATAAAAACCACGAGAAACAAGAGAGTAAAATTTCCCTGGTTCTTTGGTAAAGCTGAGAAGGCAGCATCCTCTGTGGGTCTGTTTCCCCTCCGCAGCTCCCTTCTCCAACTGAACAAAAGGCTGACTTTAATAGCTCCGTTGATTTTAAGGTATTTCATTCAGCCACAGAAAGCTACTATTATATGTTATGTACCTGCAAGGTAATATACTTGCAGAGCTTATTCACCAAAAAATCACATTTTTCTCTAGTTACAAAAAAAAAAAAAAAAAAGCCTGCACAAAACAAAAATCACATCAGGAGACGCTGAAATCCCTCCCTGTGCAGGAACCCAAACCTCACAAGCACCCCCGTCCTTCTGTAACTGCCCCACTTGCCCATGTTTCTTAACTGACGAGGACTACGCATTCAAAGGACTTAACTGTTATAACTTATGCTGTCTGCTAGTATTTGCTCTGCTTTTCCGAAGTGTATCCTTCTGGGAGCTCCCTCGGATGTGGGAAGGAAAGGTCTAAACCGGTTAATTAAAAGCTTCTTCACAAAGCCACCCAGAAGTCAGGCGGCGCTCCCCGAAGCCGTCTCTTTACACAGCTCCCCTGGCTGGTTTCGAGATGGCTTTCCACGCTCAGGAATTGAAGAAAACGGCAGCAGAGCCCCTGCATCAACCTCTCCTGGGCTGCAGGTTTCAAAAACCCTGCACAGCCATCACCTACCTTTGCTGGCTTCCATTCCTGTTCCTGCCTACTGTAACTGAGTGGCCTCCCTAAGCGTAGGTATACCCCTGGCTGCAGACGACCCCGAATTAATCCCGATACCCCCACGTTAATGCTGATACCCCCACATTCAGCAGAACCCTCGTAAAGTAACACCGAGAGGCAGCCAGGACAGGCCTCGCGCAGAAAAGTCGAACGTTCGGTGTGTGAAAGCAGCACCTCCGGAGAGGTGTTACATCCTCGGTGGGTGCCATCCCCTCCTGCAGGCTGCAGCTCAGCGCGTCTCACAGCTGGAATCACCGACCTGCTCGCCCTTTCCCATCCAGGAGCCAGCACAGCAACGCAGTGACCTCGTGACGAGAGCTCGGAGGGGCAGCAGGAGCAGCACCCAGGGGAGATCCGCTCCTACGGGCACCTCTGGGGGCACGCGGGCAGTGACCGAAGTGCTCGGTGGCCAAGTGCATGAATTAGGACAGCAAGCGCTCAGCAGGTCCAGGTCCCCGTGAAAAACATGTCTTTTTTTTGGGCTACAGTACTCACTAGCTTTACCTTGCTGCATTCACGTGGCAATTTATACCAAAGGCAAAGAACTAAAATCTCAAGACAGAACAGGGGAAGAACACGTTAGGAAGTGTTTATCAAGACCAGGTATTTTCCAGCTGGCTGGGCCAGACGGAATTAATTCAGCTACAGGTGGCTGGCTGGAACAAGTTCCTTGCCAACCTCTATCTTCAGAAATTCAGAGGATGGCAAGACACTGTTTGGAAAGGGTAAATGTAGGGGCTCCTTTTAAAATAGAATAATGAGGGAGAAACAGAATTACAGACCAGTCCGTTCAACTTCGGTGCCTAAACAATGGAACAAAAGATCAATTGATTTCTAAGGATGAGGAAGCAGCAAGATTTGTAAGCCACAGAGAGCGAGGTGGTTCTCTTGGGGTGTCTGGAGACATCAATATGGTTCGTAGCAACTCTAGTCTGGGGAGCAAACCTTCCTTTGCTCACTGCAGGCAGCATGCCTCTGCTCAAAAGTCTCAGCGCCACTGATACGTCATCAGCCCAGACACAGCTTTGGGAACCCAGAGAAATAGCCTTCCATGTAAACTGGGATGCTGAATGCCATACAGACCGAACATTTCAGAGATTTCCATGGCCAAGATGCATCACCAGCACCCCTTCCGACCCGCCAGGTGCGCTGGGCGCTCCTGGGGAAGCCCCCGTGGGTGTGCCACTGCCACCACCACCGCGTGCCTCTCATTCGCTCCTCTCCAAGCTCAATCGTTTTATGGTCATGGAAACGATTTCCACCAGAGGAATGTGAAATATGTACTGATCCCTCTCGGGATTTCACATTCCGCATACTCTTATAGACATGTTTCTGGGCTTACATCTTCAAACCCGACCCAACCACACAACCACCCGCCCACAGCTCACTTCTCAAAGAAGAGTGCCCTTAATTTACGTCTCACCCCGCTTCCAGGCCGGCTTCACGGGCAGATTCCTGCTGCTTTAAACACAGCCCAGCTGTGTTTTTTGCCTGTCACTCCCACTTCACCTTCTTTACACATGGAGCTACCCAGCCATAAGGCTTTGAGAGGTGTTTCGTGACACCTCGGTCCTCTGCTGGGCGCTCACGGCAGGAGGGAAGTGGTCAGCGAATATTTTTTGCACTCCTGTGGATGGGAGCTGCACTCACCGCAGGCAAACCACCTCCTCAGCCTGTTCACGTGGCCACGCAGGAGAGGTTGGTGGTGGCTGAAGGAGATCCAAAAATTCTGCCCCTGGACCCACGCGTGCCCCTTACCGGAGCGCAGGGGAACGTAGGGGCACAAGGCCCGAATCTGGCGTCTCGCAGGGCTGATGCTCTCCTTCATCAGCACGAACCACAAATAACTCCTCTGAAGTCAGGGGAATTTTGCTAAGGCAAACCCCTTGGAAAAAGGACACGAAGCTATTAATAGCGATTCAAAAGGAAAACACGATAGCAAAACATAATCTACTCTCGAGAGGATAATGCAAGATCTACCAATGGTGCTAGGACGAACGTTTTGCCCTCCAAAGCCAGGAGCTATTTAAAGAACAAACAGGTTGAAAGAGACTCAGGAGTAATGTTTTCCCATAATCTAACTTTTGCTACAATTAGCCTATCAGCTCTATTTCCAAGTGTCTTTTTCTCCAAAGGAACTATTCAAGCAAATAATTTGCTATTGATCAGTCCGGATCCCAGGAAAGCCGAGCTCACAGTTTTTAAGCAAGGTTAGTAGCAAAAGCACGCCTCCAGAAATGCTGCAGGACTCAGGAATCTCTCCCGGGAATTTCGACGAGACCGAACACTACACCCCCCGCTATTATTTCGCAATCCACGCACCGTACATTTCCGCAGCAGGAAAAATATTAGCCTCACAAACATCTTTAGTTAATCAGCAGCTCTGTCATCACGAGAAAATTAACCTGGTTCCAAGGAGATGCATAAAGTTCAAATTAGTATTCACCCCGGATTGTCAGAGAGATATGAAATCCGTAATTACAGTAATCCACAGCTGCTTCCACTGTAGAAAATAATGGATTGCCCAGTGAGAACCGGTGCCCACGAAACGGAAAGAAAAGGCCATCTGTTGTGGAGCTTCGCTCTGACTTCATGCTTCGAGCACGGAGAGCTCGATCTCCTGACACGCAGCCTGTGTGGATTTATGGCTACGAGCAATCCAAACAACCACAGCACCAAACAGAAAGAGTAAAAATAAAAATGAGAAATGACGACGATTTACGGCTTTAAATTATGCATTTGAGCTTCTTCCCTAAGACAGCGCTTGTCACTCACTTCTTAAATAGACTTATTTAAACGTCCTCGAACGAGCAGCAAGTGAGGCAACAAGATGTGCAAGGCGGAGATGACACGTTCTGCTCTGCCGCCCACTCCCCCTCCGTTAGGCAAGGAGAGGCATCGGGCTGTGGGGGGCACACTTGGCGTTGGCATGGGGCTCCTCGATCCAGGACGTGGATCAGAAGAGGCGAGGATAAATGCAAGACGATTATTCTCCATCTTCCGATGGGAGAAGGGACAGCGAAATGGAGAAGGGACAGCGAAATGCTTGCTCAATTCTTTAAGGAAGAGTTTTAATTAATTACAATTACCAAGAAGCACTCCAAGCACTTGTGCGCTACAGCCAAGCAGTCACTCACTCTACAGCTAAGGAACGCAACTCGGGGCAGGGAGGGATTTGTCAGAGGTTACACCGTCGTCGGCAGAGCCACAAGGAGGGCTTCCGACTCAGGACATCTAATTAGAAGATTAATTTTATCAAAGCGGGGGGAGCGTTACGATTATCTCGTCTGACATCTCAAACCAGGAGGACCACAGGACACTGCTCTGTCTCATTGCTTGAATAAGTCATCGAGAGAAATATTCAACTCTATTTCGGAGCCAGAGGATCTTCCATTGCCCTTGGAAGTTAATTACCCTTCCTGTTAGCGGGTAATTTCACATACCACAGAAAACGTTCACATCATTTCCAGTCTGAATCTGCTATTATCTATGACTTTCAGCCACCGAATCGAGTGAAATGTCTGCTCACCTGCATTGCTCTTTCTCATGTAAATACATGCAGATTGATCCCATCGCCCCATTATCCTCCCCTTGATAAACCAGATAGATGGAGCTCCTCGAAGGGCACGTTATTTTATGTCAAGTCAGCGTGTGCTTTTTCTGATCTCGTGGTCGATCCTACGGTGGATGTGCTGCCCCTTAGAGAGGGTGAAAATGTTCCCAGGTAACTCAGCGGGATGACACGCCGCCAGAAGAAATCCAAGCAAGGCTGGACCCATTTTATTTGGTTGTCATAAAAACCAGAAGGTTTTTTTCTGGTTCTTTAAACAACTGCATACATGCACCAAAAAGCAATGTTTAGTAAATATATTAAGAGTAATAAGAGGAGCTATTACCCTAATAAAAGGAAATGCATTAGGACCGAAATTGCATATGAGCAGACACAAATTCTGAATCCTAACTGTGCTAGGAAGGCAATTATTACTCATGTCCTTTTCAGGAGAAAAATTAAAATGAGGAGGGAAATTAAACTGAAAATTAGCCCCAGACAAAGCTGTGATTTTCTAATGCTCCTGCTAGTCTTAACAAGAAGAAGCTGAAGCTTACTGTGAAGGGGTTGTGTTTTGCAAACCTTGGAAGATGCACAGGTAGAGACACAAGAGACAAACAATTACAACTTCCACGTCCACTTGGCCATATCTAAAGGACATCACCATTTGGCATATAATATCTGCATTTGCCAAAAGGCATGATTGAGCTAGTGGAACACTGCAAAAATGTTTGAATGAATTATTAAAAATGAAGGAGGAATGTCAAGGCTTTGCCTGAATTTTCTGATAATTGGTTGCCGCTATGAACATGGAAGCAACCAAATATTAAAGAAAGAAACAATTAAAACAAAGAGGTTTTGAAATGCATGAAAATGCTCATCTCCTACCAGTTAATGCTGCAGGAAAATCTGGGTCCCAAATTGCAATTTATGGTCAGAAGAGTTTACTAAATATAAACGCCTATACAGCTACACCAGCAGGGACTGCGTTTGCTGAAGACCTGCCAGGAAGGATTTCATCCAACCCAGAAGAACTGAAAATTTTCTTGTATTACTATGATCAAATCTAAGCGACGGTGGATCAATTTTTTTTTTATGTTGGCATAAAACCCAGAAGCAACAGAAGCAGAGATAACGCTGAAAATAATGGCTGAAATATCATTAAAACAACTAACTTTACGAGGGTATCGAACTGCTCATTTTGCAAGCTAGGCATCAAATGTTTCTTTGATACCGAAAACTACGGCATTTTGTATTTTACTGAGCTCATCAAGTTCGACACAGAAGGCGAAAAAAGAAAAAAGTTGTGCAAAATGAAGGCTGTTTTGTGCAACCCCTGAGAAAATCGTGTTTAAAACTTGGTGACTGTAACCCTGCATCAGAACAGACACTGAAATGAATGCCTTCGTCAGCTATGAAAGTGCCTTAAAACTGCTCCAGAGGATTTCTCCAGGTATTTCTGTGCAGATGCTTTTGCAAATAGCAGTAGGATATAAGATGCTTTATGGAGAATCAGTTTTACCCAAAGCCTTTCATTCTGCTGCTTTAGTTTAGCGAAAAATGTATTTATAGCCTATTAGACACAACTAAATAGCAAGAGGCTTTCTTCTTTCTATGACATTGTTCTCTTTCTCCCAGCAAAGAGAGAGTGAGCACAGAGGAATATTTCAGTCTAAATGGTCTCTCCTGATTTGAAGCTATCACTTTCTGCCAAGCAGAAATCATCACAAGAATTAGAAAGATTCAGCCTGGGCTGAAACACTCTACGAGTTAGCTCCTTATGCAGGAGACCAAGAAGATTCTTGCTTGTAATTTTACCAGAATTCCACCATCTGGTCAGAAATTTACAATCTATTTTAGATTCTTACTCTGTACGAAAGAAAAAAAAAGTAGTCAAAGCAATCCGGTTCACCTAGAGAACAGTAAGGAACAAGATGCTGCTTTCCCCGCTGTAGCAGCCGCCCTTCTGGCACCCCCTTCTTAAACAGCTGCAGCTGACCCCGAGCAGGGCCCGTGCAGGAGGCAGCACCCACGGGGTGCTCCTGGGTGCCAGGAGCGAGACCACTGGGCCACCACGGGGTGCTGAGGCCCGGCGGTGCACAACGAGAGCAGCACCCAGGACGCCTCACCCCGTGCAGCCCGTACCCAGAGCGCGCCGCGGCTGCTCGGCGCCACCTCGCTCCCTCACCTGCCTGACCGCGGCTGCTGTCACCCCCGCAGGGGGCTCGCGCGGAGCTGCTCTGCGTTACAGGCTCCCACGCAGCAGGCCAGGTGCACGGACGCCAACCTCCAGGCACTCCTCAGGGCTCGGGCTGCAGCACGGGGTAGATGGAAGTCCGGCCCTTCCGCGTTACGCCGTCCTAACTGTGGGGGAGGACACACGTTGGGCGTGCTGAGAAGCAGATTTACAAGGGTTGCTTTTAATGCATTCTAAAAAAACACCGGGGAAACGTTTGGGAAGCGCAGGATGACACCCACTGGTTACCACGCTGCTGCTCTGGCCGCATTTTCCCCCAGGAAGCAGAGTACCTGCAGGGCTCCCACTGCTCCTGCCCACAACACCCAGTCCCGTGCTCCTGAAATATTTCTGCAAACAATTCCAGTACAGTTTCAAAACTGCAAAAAGCTTAATGAGTAGAGAACGGACAGGAATTTTCCAGTAACGTCAAGCACTACTATTTTAATTCACGTGGTCACAAAGCACCTTGGAGATCCCGTGACCACAAAGAGCTGCAGCAGCAGGCAGCAAGTCAGGGACTCGAGCAGTGCAGAAGAGCTCTGGCCAGGCGCTGCCCACGACACCCGACAGCCAAGTCCTGAACCACCAAGGCTCGTACCAACCTGGATTTGCCTAACGGTGGAAGCAATCCTTAAGCTTTCACTCTGCATTAAGAAATCACGTTAATAATTAGCCCCAGGATACAGACGATACCGCGATGAGAAAGAGATACGAATTAAGATAAAGGACTTTGCTGTGGAAAAAAAAAAAGTATCTGAAGCCGCAAAGCCTACGGGTTAATCCAAGACCCGTGGATGTGTTCTGCTGTGCCGCTCGCCCAGGGACTCGGGAGATTAATGAATAGATGACAGCACTGCAATTTGTTCCAGCCGTATTTACGGAGTCCCCACTGCCTCTTCAAAAGCTGTAACAAACGGCGCTCACAAACAGTTAACGAGGAAAATGTGGCCGTGTAGTCCTGTAAACGATTTACCACGGGCCCGCTGACATTTTCCTTTAGCCATGTATATGGAAATGAAAGTTTGTGAAGATAATGACTTGGAGATTCAATGAGCTCTGTTTAAATGCAATTACGGATCTTTCGCTTCTGTTCTCTCCTCGCCTCGGATCTGAAAAGGCTGCTGCACGGACCCAGGCTGCACAGACTGAGTAAGGAGCGAGCAAGGAAAGTGCCGCATTCACCGTTCACGTAAAACTAATCCGACGCCGTTCGAGAAGAGTGAACTTCTGTCTCCTCCCCGTGTGTCCCAGCGTAACGCCAGCCTGCCAGGAAAAAAAGATTTCTCCTGCCCGCCAGACCTTGTGGTCATGCGGGTGAAGAGGGGCTGAAGCACAAGGTCATGGCACAACGCTGTTTAAAGAGGCCACTGCGATCCTACAAGGTATAAGCGGCAGAATGTGGCTGTAATGAGGTGGTTATGGAACCGTTAATGGCAAATAGCGTCTACTTCTTATCCCTACAATTCAAGAACCAAGAGATTGTCTAAAGGAGGAAGGACAAAACGAACAACCAAACAAGAAACACCAAAGGCTGCGGAAGCAAGGAGCTGTCTCAGTTTACCGAAGCTAAGGTGAACTCATCTTAACGAGGCAGATCAGCGAGGGGACCCGGCAGGCCAGGCTGAGGGATGGATGGACTTGATGTTCTTGAAGGTCTTCTCCAACCTAGATGATTCTACGACTGCAACGTGCTACAGAGAGAGCAGAAATTTGACAACCTTTTGATAGATCAGGAACTGAGGAGGAAAAGCATGGCTTCAGCCACTCAACTCAATCCCCACTGCTACGGAAAGCGTCCTTAACTCGGGATTCCTCGCCTTTGTTTGCTCTTTCATCTCTCAAGTTCCGTACTTACCAGGCAGATATGCAGAACTCATAAAAATTAAAACATCCTCTTCAGTAAGAACACACGAACCTTCCCGAGTGGAAAGAACTGACAGCGAACAGTCGTACACAAGACTTAATTACATGGCACAGACTCAAAGACGGGGACTTCATTAAGCAGAAACGCAGCCAATTGCCATTCATAAGTAAGGGTCCCGGTGCACGTTCATCCCCTAGTGCCACTTCTCTACGTGAATGCTGAAAGCAGTGCCCCTGAGAGAAGGGAAGGCAGAAATCAGGCCTCCAGTGAGGGGAAACACAAGTGCCTGGGTGCTGTCATTTCTTCCCTCTAAAAATGTACGTGACTGAAGAATTAGAAAGAGTTCTCCTGATCGTGTGATCGGCTCTTGGCTTACTGAGTCCAGAGAACAGTAATTACCGGGCCACGAGGTTAGGAAAAGGACAGATAAAACCCATGCCAGGGAGCTGTAAGTTAGAGTTTAAATGACAGTTTCTTGAAATGCAATTTAATTAAATATGATACTACAAAGTAATTTTGTTTCTCTAGCTCGTTAGGACAAGGGGCTGTTAATGGCACTTATTACCAAGGCAGAAGGTCAAGTAGATTTCGGGCTATTTTCATCCCTGGATAAAGGGAGGGACGAGGGCCCAGCAAGTGAAATTATTCAGCCAAACGACTTGGTGCTGAAGCCCTGTGCTGCTGAAACGTCGGTGTTTCAAACACCCCTTCCTGTGTGTTAGCCACCTGAATTTAGTGACGTTGCTGAATGAAAACACCCAAAAAACCACAAACCACAACGGGCCAAAAATCAGATACATGCAGGTAAGATCCGAGGGTCTGCTGGAGACGTGCTGAGTCTTCGTCAGCTCCGACCACAAACGCACACTCTCAGCCTTGGAACAACACAAAAGCGCACGCTGGAGTCATCGCTTCAGTGGGTTTTGTACCCTTACACATTATCACACCGAGCTACACCCAAACCGAGCCATTTCAGCAGCAGCAGACGCAGAGTTACAGCCGTGACCAGGTTTCCTTCCACACCACACCAAACCAGCTTACGCTGGGAATCGGGACTGATTAAATGTTCAAACAGCCCCTTTTTGTTACTGCTTCACTTTGCAATTTCTCCCTATTTTTAAGAGCAGCCGCAGCACGGATTAAATGCCCACGATACCACACTAAAAAACTTCAAAGACGCAACTGGAAGTTATTCTGCTCTTGCATTAGAGCCTCCTTGAAAAAGCTCCTGGTCTGAAGAGATAACAGAGCACAACTTTGATTTTAAGCCTTTTGTATTGCTCAGCGTGTTTGTGTATTAAAGGGGCCCAGCCTGAAGTTTCCAGATTTCACGGTGAGCCTGGAGACGGCAGAAAGCACATACCTTGCAGCAGGAGCACGCGTAGCAAAGCGACTTACGCAACGGCGGCTTGTGTTTCGCAAAGTTCCCAGAAATATTCAACCTTTAACTTCCACGAGGTTAACCAGAAATTTAACTAAGCCTAAGCCAACGTTTCTAAAGACAAACGGCTTTCAGATTTTTTGCAGCTTGGCGAAGCCCGGTAACGGTAAGGGCTGGACATGGTTTGGTTTCACCAGCAGCGAGGCCGCGCTGGCAGAGCCCCGGCAGCCCCCCATGTCCCGAGCGAAGGCATTCCTTGCTGCCTGGGTGCTGCGGGAGGGCTGGGAGCACTCCCCGGGGCTTTCTGCACGCTTCTCACATCCTGAGCCGAAACCTGTGGTGCGTGCACCCTGACTGAAGACCTGTGAGTTGTCCTGACCTCGATATGAGGCATGGAGCAAGCGAGCGTTTTGGGAGCCGAGCGAAGAGGCAGACCCCCAGCAATCTCCCCTGGCCTCCTCGACGTGTGCAAGGCCAGAGCTGACTGAAAAGCCCCTTCCAGGCCGACTGCAGCGAAGTTTTTCTTCTGCCGTCATCTGCTCAGCAGCAGCTGCGCACCCTTTACTCGGGGAAACGTTCCTCATCTTCTGGATCCCCTCCTTTCAGCCCTCCAGCACACGATGCATCTCGTGAGAAGAACACGGCGCAGACTTTTATCGAAAGCAACAGCAAAGGCTGGTGCGGCAGTTCCCTCTGAACCACGTTAGCAAGGCTAACAGGGAACTTATCTCACAGCTGCTCTTTCAGAGCCCCATGCAGTACCTGCCTCTGGTGAACAAACGGCTCGTGTTTCTCCGATTCAGTTACCTGCCGGCCTCTGAGGCACAGGGCTGGAAGTTGGGAGATCAAGATTATTTTCTCAGCAAAAAGGGCTGGTAGGAAACCTTTCTTCTGCTGTCACTCAGCTCTTGATTTCTATTTTTCTGTATTTTTTTTTCTCCCAAACTCTCAGGCACTGGACGTCCGCTCCAGGCCTTCTAGCCAGATGCTGTTTTAAAATCAGATGCTGATTTTAAAACCGGTGCCGTGCCCCAGCTCCAGTGTTTCTTTCCTGACAAGGAATTCCCTGAGGGGGGCCGTACTGCAGACAGGCTCTGCTAACAGAGCCTGGCGGGGAGCAGGGCACGAGCAGCACCCCGCTGAGCACCACCAGCACTGCCTGCTCTCCCGAGGCTTCCCGAGACTCACCGTCCCCGCCGCGTTCTTCCTCGCAGCTCCTGGAGACACCAACACCTTCCCTGCAGAACGCTGGCACCGAACCGACCCGCTCGCTGTCCTCACACCCCGCGCCCCGCCTGCGCGCCCCATCTGGGACAGCTGGAGGCAGGAGAAACCAGACGCAGCTTGCAGAGCAGCAGCAGGTTTGCCGAGAGGCGTGAAGGAGCAGATGCATTTCAAGGTACAATTTCCAAACACGCAGGTGCTGTGGGAGAAAACAGAGCCCAAGGAGGCTGAGAAGCAGAGAGACAGGGGGTGAGCCCCGATAAGGCGGCGGGGCTTGAGCTGTCCACCACCGGTGCGTGCCCAGACACCTCCTGGCTTCTCTGCCAGGAACTTGCCACCGCTGCCAGCATTGCTTCCTTGAAACCGTGCCCGCTTTAACGGCACTCTCTTTTCCGCCTGCTGCTAATTATTCCACCTGGATCCTTTTCACAGAACTACTCCCATCCCACCTGTTACTGTCGGAGAGTTTCACAGTGGTTGTCCAAGGGAAGGATCGGGGCTGAAGCTCACTTCAATCAGCTGTAGTCTTTATGCCGACGACTTGCCAATCTCCCTCGACTCTCTAGAGCTTTCGGAACTGAAATCCAAGTCCGACAGCTTTAGCGTTTACTTGTGGATATTCACACAGGATTGCAGGATAAAGTGGTGTCAGCGCAGCTCTTAATCCCCTCCCGTAAGTCCCCCTCTCATCCTCTTACCCCGGAGACCAGCAGAACCCCAGTGCTCTTCCCTGCCACAGACCCATCTGAGGCGCTAACTCGGGCTTGGCTCCGTGTGCTGTACTCGATACCTGAACCATGCCTAAGCCTTCTCGATCCTCCCAGACCATCTACAAACACCGTGCTGTACTCTACAGCTACCCCTACGGTGCTGTACATCTACAACGCTGCTGGTTGCAGCTCCCACAGCCGTGCCAACCGAAAATCCACAGCGTACCTGATGCTCTGGCCTCCAGGTCTCTCCCTCAGTGCCGTCTGCCAAAATAACCCTCTGCAGCTGTTGAGCAGCAGATACGACAGGTAGGACTTGTAAAGTCACGTGTTGCAGGCTTGTTTATTTTTCTTCGGAACGCCTCATTCATCTTAGACTCATTTTTACTCAGAGAAGATGCAGGGACTGCAAAACGCTGGGCCAGAACTCTCCTGCGCGGTGCCGAAATACTAAGGCAGGGAAGGGTCACCTCCGTAGAGCAGGATGGCAAAATTGTAGGTGAACGGCGGCGCAGCCTCTGCTTTGAGAAGAAATACATAGCAATGGGATGGACTGGGGGGAAACCAAAAGAGAAGAACAAAGCGAAAAAATACGCTACTTGAAGTGTCTCAACAGATTAGGACAAAAAATGCGAGCAAATAATTTCGAGCAGGAAGCTGCTGGAGCCGAGGCTCTGCGCACCAGCAAGTGGGCTGCTTCTTGGCGGCTGACGTTGAGACAGACACAAACAGAGAAGGGGAAAACAAAATCGCAAAGAATCCCAGCGCGCTGAGGACGGTTGAAGGGGACGGTGCCAACACCGAGCAAAGAAGGATAAAACCGGATTTGGGAATGCTGGGGGTGTGACAGGAACTAACCTAAATAGAGAAAAATAAAATACCAACAGGAAACGGTGGGGAAAAAACCTGGCAGCCACGCAGCGTGTAGACGACTGCGAAACCGATTTGGGAGCCAACATGCTGGTATGGTGCTGCAGCCAAAGGAAAATGAGATCGCTTTGGGAAGAAGTACGCACAGGGAGAGAAGGGGAGACAAAAGGGAGCCCAACCTCCAAAAAGCTCAGTACAGAAAGCTCTAAGAGACAACTTCAGGGGCAGTTTGGATGAAGTCGAAAGAAGTTACAGGGGCTCTGTGCTCTCGGTACCCAGAGCCCAGCACCCGCTGCCTACGCTGCTGCTCAGAGCATCGCTGACCTCGGGGGGGCTTCCTGCAGGCAGCCGCCAGCCTGGGCGTTGCTCAGTGCCCCGGCAGGTAGCAGGGCACCGCGTGAACCCAGAGCCTGTGGAGTGCCTGCTTCCTGAGAACAGTTACTTGGTCGGGACGAGCCCGACGAGAGCGCCAAGCTGGACTCTGCTCAGAGAGCGACTTGCGTTACAGGCGGCTCCGGCAGCTGCACAGCAAAACAAGAACCCGGAGCCAATCCAGCCCTCGGCGCGTGCGCCAGCTCGGTAGTTCGAAGTAGTTCAGTCTGCCTCGCTTGGCCTTTTGACTGAATCTTGGCTATTTTTAATCCGTCCCGTTGCAGAAAGCAGAAAATCTCCTGCAAAATAAATACTGAGAATGACCCTTACCTTAAAGAGCTACAGAAACTTGGATGTAAAAACAGAGTTAGTCCAGAATGAGCATGCACGAACCTGAGAGCAAATTCAGGTCATGAAGTAAACCGAATGCACGTGTTGCTTTTCTAGACAAAAAGGCTGCTTCTCTGGACAAAAGTGCTGCTTTAAGGAAGCGTTTCATTTCATTTCCATCTAAGAGGCTCCCCAAAATGTCAGAACAAGAAACGTAATCACAAACCCCAAGAGAACTTAATCAGGGCTGCATCTGAACTTAGCCCGTTCCTGATGCCCACAAACTGCCTTCCCCTTGCACGGGGACGCAGTAATTTCAGAAAGAGCAGCTTAGTGAACTGCTAAATCAAAGTTACGGGAGCAAAGACAAGGTAATCATGACAAAACGCTTGATGTTTCCTGACGCTCAAATTGCATTTTAAAGGAATTGTTGTTTTCAAAGGTTTGCAACAAACTCCGTTGCTCGGAAATAAAACAGAAATTAAAACCTGCTGGGGGTGGCACTGCAGCCCCGTAAGGTCACCTCAGACGGCACTTCACGGCCACCAGCGAGATGCACTCGATAGAGAAGTCGTTGCTGGTAGATGCGTGACAAGGGACAGCCCTTGTGCCAAGCAAGAAAGCCGTTAAAAGACTTCCATAATCAGGTGGTCAATAAATACCCCTGCTGTCACCTAAAAACCAGGTTAGAAGCCCATCCGTTCAAATAACGTCTCTCACTGCTTTAGCATCGCATATTTTTTGTAATTAAATCAATTACAAGAAGAACCTGTGCTCTGTTCTGGTCATTTCGGCAGGACTTAGGCAGCAATTGTTGCATGCAGATTGTTCCTTTTACACGGAGTAACACTCACCTCGCCTTTGAAAGGGACCTACTGAAATAATTTCCATGCAGCTCTACCCGAGTGATGAAATATTCACCCAGAAAATGACTCGAGGTAGAAATGTGACAGGGAACTCAGGGCAAATTACATCTTTAACGTTTGGCTCTCCAGCAGTTCTGCGGCCGTTCCTCTTTTCGTTCCAGGTGGTTAGCATAAGAACTCGTGTCAGGTTTGGCATTTCCAGTTTTTAATAAAATACCCGATGTTAAAAAGTCATAAAAAAGGGAACCAAAAGCTTTGCTTGCTTATTTCCACAACTTCATTGAACCTACTGACGTTTTTGGTGGCTCTTGCAGCCCTTTCAGCGATACCACAGGTGACAAAGGGCCCCCCGTGCCCCGGCGCTGGGCTACGCGGCCATTTCGGGAGGGAGCCGGGGAGATCCCTGCTGCAGCAGCACGCGCGCCGCTCTCCCCACGGAGCCTGCCAGAGGAAACAAAACGAACGTGGCGACAGCCAGAAACCTGTGAAATGGCATTCTGTATTTACACGCAGGAACAACCGCATAGCCTCAGCCAGCCACAGCTTCGCGGCGTTTACCTATTCCCTTGCAACAAACAACCAAGCCAACGAAGAGACTAGAAGGGATTTTCCGAGGAGCAGGTCGCTGCAGCTACTCAGAGAGTCCCACTTTCAGGCCTAAATCCCCACCAAAGTCACGGCAGCTGCGGATCCCAAAGAAAGCCCCAGCTTTCTACACGCGGTATAAATAAAACACACCTTGTGCTGATCCCACCGCCTCTTCCGCCTCGCAGGAAGCCTTCAGAGGTTTAGAAATGGAATCCTGCGGCCCACTGAAGGCTGTGCGGTTTGGGTTCGTGTTGCAGCGCGTTGCTCTGAGGATCGCTGGCTGCCTCGTCCCGAGGAGCTGCAGAGCCCCGTCGGGCCACGGGATGATAAACCTGGGCAACCAAGGCAGCGCGGCTGAGCCACAGCCGCCGTTCGCACAAAAGTTTCCCGGTAAAAAAGCGCGGTGGGTGGGCACAATGAGAGGCACCGTGCGGCTGAAGGAACACGGAGTGTGCCCGTCTCCGGAGAAATGAGCGAAACAGCAAAATATCTGAGGTACTCCTAACCCTCGGCAAAGAAACCTCCTCATTGTGCTGCAGATAACACAACAAACCACTGAAAACACATTTTGGGGAGTAATTTATATGCATTTTCTACAGAAAGCATTTGAAGAATCGCATTCCCGGTGGGATGACGTTCAAGGGAACAGCATAATAATTACGGGTAGCAAAATTTCATTAATTCTTTCTTAACCGCACGTGTGCAGGCGGCAGCAGCTAGGCGGAGAACCGAAGGAAGAGAAAGCAGCAAGGCGCTCTGCCTTAAGGATCCTTCATAAATCACCACAAAACCCTCTGCATTTACATTGGGGAGCATAAACTGCTTTATAAACAGATTTGTAAAAAACAAACCCTAAGGTTACAGGTTCTCTGTCAACAAGGAAGCAACACAAAACCCTCCTCACACCAACATCCTATCCAGGGCTTTGTTTGCAGGTTTATTTTAGATGGGGGGAAAATTTTTTACAAGGTTCCCCTTTGATGTATCCCTTTTAGAATTATCTTAAGAGGCTCGCCTTGGAAGTGGTGCTCATCCCAGAAGCGAACAGGATGTTTGTGCGTTCTGTATTTGGAAATGGAATTGTTGTGTCCTGGAACAACCAGCAGCGCCTGATGTTCAAAACACGCTTTTCAGGGGAGCTGCCAGAAGAGAAATTGGACGAGCACTCAGCTGATGACCAGGGGAAAAACCCGTTCCTGGCCCCGAACCCACCCTCTGGTGGATTTTCGGTCTCGCTGACAGCCGCGCTCCACAGGCACGCAGAGGCACGGCCGGGGCCCTGGGAAGTGTTCATGGAAGAGGCACAACGTACGCTAAAAAAAAGTTCTGTTGATACAAGAGTGGAAAAGAACGAACCCCAAGTGACCGCGCAGCCAGGGACGTCTCAAACCGCAGGTAGCTCGGGAGAAGGGAGGTGGGAAGGAAGACAGGGGCCGATCACCCCACGTGCTGCTAACGGCCACCAACCGATCGAAGCCCAGCACCAAGGACGCTGAGCTGCTTCCCCCGAATTCGGAAATGCTGAAACCTAAAGCTGGACAACTACCGGCAAGTTGCCTCACGTGCTACACGTTACGCAGTTTCATAAACCTCATCCCCTTCCCGTCCTCCTCCTTGCCCTTCTCCCACTCTGCGTGGCCCTTGCTGCTGCTCTCAGACACCTCCTGAGGAGCGCCCCGTGCTGCCGGTCAGGGTGGGAAGCAAGCTGGTCGGTTTGTTTGTTCTTCGAAACTCTCCCGTCTCATTTATTTCTCTCTGGAAGAATTTTAAGTGTTCCACATTTTCTTTCTTTAAGATAGGCGTCACAAACATCGATTCTGTGCTAATTCCGTTCTGCATTAATAAGTTCTTCATCATCTTTCCTTATGACGGAGGTGCCGAGAGCTGTGTTAACAAGGCCCCCGTTATCACTACTGCTCCCCGTAGCGCAACGGCTCGGCGAGCACCAAGGATTCTTTTCAGCTTCATTTCCCTTGACACCGAACCCAAATATCCCTTAATGAAGGCTTCTCTCTAATAACACCACCACGCACCAGGAAGGGCCCTGCCAGCTCTCAAGGAGCCTTCGTGCTTCTGTATTTAGCCGCCAGCGCATTTAGAGCACTTCAGACTTTCCATCACTGCTGCTAGTGCTTGTCTTGACCAAGGAGGCCTCCAGACGAGCACTAGCTGGGCTGAAACACCACACTGCTGCTTGGTGCTTCTTCAAGGTGCTAGTCTGTTGAATATGTGCAGAATTCAGGGGTTTGTTTTATTTTAATAAACTGTGTTATTCCTTAATTGCATTATACGGCACACCCTGACAACGTCCAACATGTGGCATGAGACGAAAGTAACTCAAAGGGAAGGCAGGCCAGCAGCTGAGGAGAACAGAACAACAGCACACACAAGTCACCTTGATTTCCTTTCAGTGCAGCCTCTGGGATTTGGGAGGTAAGGCGAAGAAACACAGAAGAGCAAAATTGCCCAACAGCCCTGAAAGCGAGGAATGCGGCTCAGTCATGTGAGTCACGGGAAACTGGAAAAATAGTCCTTACCCAGCGGGCAGGAGGAGAAGTCACGGGCTTCTTCTGCACAATCTCAGTGGGAAGGGACTGGGAAAGCGGAGGGGGAGCAGCCCAGCCCTGCCCGGAGCTCACGGCCCTGCCCGGAGCATACGTACCCACACGGCGCCTTCACAGAGCTGGCATCCACCAAGCGCTGCCTCTCTTCTTGCAAGCAGGACAGGAACAGCAAAGGATATTATAAAGCAGGTGCTCGGCAGGCCTGTGCTAACGCAAGAGTTGTTGCGTTTCTCCTAAATACAGGACCAGAGACTTGGGGTCTGAAATAGGGTCTACATACATCCGTATGTATATGAAGAGATCAGGAGGTGTTGAGAAACAGTTATCTCACTAGCAGGAAGGATTTAAGGGGAAGTGACATCGGTATACTTCAAACAGCTGCTGACACCTGAAAAATAAGGTTCTGCACTAAGAAAAAAAGAGCAAAGAAAAAAAATCTGATAAAAGAACAGGAAATGATTCATGAGTGAGTGAAGAAGAAGTCATCTGATAGAGTTCCGAAGGTCGCTAAGTAGAAGAGCAGACAAAGGCCCAGCCGGTCACCTCGCTGGGTTTCAGGAGCCAGCAAAGACAAGCGGAAGGAGAGGCGAGAACACCCGGCTCAGCAGCAGCCAGGCTCCGCAGAGCTGGACCGCAGTCCTCCCGGCAGCCCTCTGCATGGCAGGGGCTGTAAAACCAGCAAAAATTTGAAATTGGAGAGGAGAGAACTCGCTGGCGAGCACAAAGCCTCGTGCTTCTGCAGCTGCCTTTATTGCTGGGTACAAGCCATCCAGTCTGCAACCAGAAGGACAGACCAGCCAGTAAGCTAAAGACAATCGTAAGAATGTCTTCTATATAGGCTGCGCCCTAAGTTTTATAGCAAAAAGCTTCAGGGAATTCAGGAATGCAGAAATGCAACCTGTCTAGAAATGGCACACAGAGTATCAAACGGGACGCATCAGAAACCACCCCGAGCGGGTCCATACATAAGACTGAAGTCTTACTGGCGTTTGCTACCAAGCAGGCTCTTAATTTAAGTACAGTTCCCTGCGCTGGGAAGGCGGCCGTTCTTCTTTCAGCTGCAATGCGTACGATGAGGAGGAATCTGGCTTGGAGCTCAGGTTAGCAGCTTCAATTACTTCCTTGTTACTTTAACGCATTTTAGCTAATTCGGGCTAATTGAAAGCAATTGCTCTCAAAGTGCTGCTGTCTGCAGAGCTCACGCACACGAAGGCGATGTCTGGGGAAGAGCTGCGACGCTGTCGGTAACAAAGGACCAAAATAAAAAGGATAAAGAAAGTTCTATTTAAAAATAAATGAATGCGACTAACTATCTCCGCATGTCTGAATTGTCATTCCCCTCCTGAACAGCTCTCCCAGCTTATTGAAATGCGTGTATTGTCTCCGGGGTAGATGGGGCGTTGGAAAAATAATTACAGAAGATGACAAATGAAGTAAATTATACCCAAACTGTAGCTATAAAGCAACGACAAAAAAAAACCAAAACTGTCTGCTTCGTGTCTGATGCTTTGAGGTATTTTTAAGACTAGAAAGTTTAGAGGTTAACCCAATAAATATAAAACTGCTTGCCAGTTTTAGAACCCGTGCAACATTGCTCTTAAACACACCACAACCCACAGCGGCTACAGAGAAACGTGATTTCTCCTGGTAAAGGGAAAATCCCGCTTAGAGCCTTTCTAGAAAAAGGCTGCAGAAGTTAAAATTTAACGATCTGACTGCATGAAAAGGATTTTGAATTTATTAGAAGTCCGGACTTGCTTACGTGAAATAGGCGTTTAATCCTGAATTCTTGGATGGCGTGCTCCGGGCCAGGAGGTGACAGGCTGGAGAAGGACGTGCAGCCTGGTTGGGACCTCAGGCGCCGCCGCGGAGCCGCGCGGTTCCAGCAGTGCCCGTTCCGGGCACGTCGTGCGCGGCTCAGACCAGGCTCCTGGCTAACGACAGCAACGAGAGCACTGATGGACTAAAAAGCAATTACACCTTCTTCTGCTTCCAGGAGACAGACCTACGAACAGTTGGTATTTATTACTTGCTCTGCACTTCATTAAACAGGGGTTGTTATAAAAGGGAAACAACGGCGGCGTAACTGCTGTTTACATCCAGCCAAGGACTGCTTTCACGTACCAGAGGGTACAGCAGTTGCGTTTTAATTTCCGCAGTTCTAGTGATTCAAACAGCTTGGCACAAGACGTTCCTTAATCCAGGCAAAGGTTAGGATTACTAAGTGCTTACTTTACGTACAAACCTAAGGGCTGACCCACAATCAACACGGGGAAATAAATTTTGACTCGTGCAGTGGCAGCACCTCCACTTTGTGATTTGCTGACCGCTGGCTCTCGCCCTCCGCGCTGTGAAATAGCAGCCGGGCGAGGGACCTGCCTGGTCCCTGAGCTGCCCTCGGGCACCCTCCCAGGTGCTCAGGGAGCAGGAGGACAGCAGCCCCGGGACGCTGCACCGAAAGATGCAGCTCCCAGACCCGCAAAACGCCTGGCGGGGACGCGGTGCAGAACGGAATAAGCACAGCAGGTCGGGGAGCTCAGCCCCACGCCCCGCAACTGCACCAAAGGGGCTGCTGGGATCCCTCCCGCTGGGTACAGAGCTCCAACACGCGCTGCTGCGGTGCCACGAGGCACCTATTGTATTTTATGAGTGTTTAAACACAAGGGGCACAGTAAATTGAATCGAATGTAACGTTTAGAAGGACGCTGGCCTGAACAGCGTGCATTCAGGTTGCAGTTTTTATCCGTGGAGGGACCGCGGACGGGGAGAGGCTGGCGTCAGGGCAAAGCAGCAGCTCAGAGGAGCTCTCTGGAAGCAGCCGAGGGACTGGTTTTTCCCTGAACAGCTCAGAAACCTTAAGTGCTGCCTTCAGGAGCTCAGGGCTGCAGATGAAATCACAGCTATGCATTTTAATTTAATCAGATGAAATTATTTTTTTTCCTGCTGTTAACTCCAAATTAGCATCGCATTGTCCATTAAAGCACCGCTAGAAAAGAAAAAAAAAAGATGCAAATTAAACCTAAAGCTGCAGCTGATGCAGGGAACAGCACAGAAACTAAAAGCACAGAAACTGAAAATGGGGGGGAACGTGGTACAAACGACAAGGACTAGGAACTTAACTCCAGGACGTTGAACTTTTAAGATTAAAACCTGAAGAATGTTCTTTTAGTGCTGCTGGAGCGTGCGCTTCATGAACCTTAGGACACAACGATCCCCGTGGGGCCCTGCCCGCCCGGCGCTCTCGGGGGCTCTGTGCAAACCCCACAGCGGAGGAACGGGTGCTCCTCTATGCCCACTGCGTCTGTGGGTGCATGTACTTCTTCCCTGTTGTATGGCTCCCAGAACATGTGCTGTACAGTACCTGAAGTCACTGATCACCAGGTTCTTTCTTTCCAGAAGCTGAAGTGGCCGAATTGCTGCTGGCGCACGGCTCACATGTCAGGTTTTGCTCCCTAAATTCACCACGGTGTAAACATTTAACGAATACAGTTCAGAAACCAAATGAAAACCTCAGCTCGCAACTAAAGGATGCCCTAATAGAGTTAAGATTTGAATTTCAGATGTAATTTTTGCTTCTCATGTTAATGGAAATCGCTCGTGAATACAGAATCAAGCATTTTGCTGTCAGGTACCCTGCGAGACGGTTGAAGGCGAAGCTCAGAAGTACAGGGCCGCCTCCTTCCACTACGTCGAAGAAAAGGTTTAAAAACCCAAGTTCATAAGGTAATTTAGAAAACCCCGTTTTTATCAAAAGCCCCCTGGATTCGCAATCCACTCCTTGCCTGCATCTCGGCCACGCTCTGGCAGCACAGACGCTTCCCGGCTGCCCGTGGTTCGGCAGCACGGAGCTGGGGAGCAGGGGCTGCGCAGGGCCGGCCCCGCTGCAGAAGAGCCCCCAGGTTTCGGCAGACGTGCTGTGCGCGAGCAACGATTTGCAGCTGCTGTGGGTGAAAGTCAGAGCTCGGTTTACGCTGCCGAATTTGAACTCTAATGACTGAATGTCTAAGCAGTATTTTTAAATGTTAATACGCAGAGAGCACGCAAAGCGAAGAATCAGCAGCACGGCTGTTGTTTCCGCTGCTGCTAGCCTACAGAAGTATTTAAGGAAACCTAACAGATTCGCTTCTGCTTTAGAAATCCTTCACGCTACCGAAGTTCCAGTCGCCTCCCAGTCACACCGCCACCCGCGGTTAGTCACGGGGAAACCCATTTGCACGTCAGAGCACGGGCGAGAGGCGGCGCGGCCTTCTCCAGGCTGCTTTGGAAACGTTTCAGCAGCCGCGGTGGGGCTGCTCCCAGAGCTCAAAAGCAACGGTGGGGAGGGAGAGCCGGGATGGCTTGTGAGGGGTGGCAGCAGAGCAAGAGGGCAGCCGTCACCACGCTCACTCCTGCCCACGGGCCCAGAAGAGGCGTTTGCTCGGCGGGTAGGACACGCCGCCTCCACGGCCGGGTGAGTTAACAGCTGTAGGCACCACTGAGCCCCCCCCGTGGGCTGAAAGCCCCAGGGCAAGGCAGAGGAACGAGGGACGAGAAGGGCAGGAAAGCTGAGGGAGCTCTGGCCAGCTGGAAGAGCCAGCCCGCAGAAAGCTACACACCCAGGAGCAGGTGCGACAAGCGAACAAAAGAAGCACGAGGTGAAATTTCAGTTCCAGAGTGAAAGACGAGACGTCTGGAAGCGCGCTACCAAGAACAGTAACATTTTGAACGGGGAAAGGAAAACCCAAGAGATTCACACTCGGTGGTTTATACCAAGCTATCAAGGTCTCCCCAAAGCAAGGAGACCTGTGCCAAGGACCCCAGACGAGAATAGGAAGCTCAATGCGCTGAAATGAAGCGATAATTCTAGCTGGCAAATCCCAAAATGAAACCTGAAAATTCCACCGCAGCAGGACTGATGCCAACTGTGAAATCAGCCCGCTGAAACAGCCTGCCTGCACTCAGAGGGGTTCACTGCATCTGGGTCATCACTCAAGCCTAAGCCCTCCTCTTTCTGTAGCTGCTAACTTCACAAATTGCCATCTCCATTTAGTACCAATACCAGGTAATTACAGGGCAGTGAAAAGAAGCTTTTATTTTGTTTAGCCTTGCCTGCATTAAGGCTGCTCTGTGGGTTTCCTGGGTTAAGGAAGACCTGAGATCAGGGCACGTCACTAACACGAGCACCTTTTGCCAGGCTTCCAACTCCCAGCCGCGTTTAAAGGTATTTTCTTAGCTCAGTAATTATCCACGGCAGGAGGGGCTGGGCAGCCTGCGTGCCGAGCGGGGAACGGGTCCGGCTCCATAAAGCACGGAGGACCCCCAGCACAGCTTACACGCAGGGGACACGGCTCTCCTCAGGTTAACCAGAAGCATTGCTGCAGTTCAGCTCGCTGTCTGGCTACGCGGATGTACCGCGCAGCGACACACGCTCCCCAGAGGACGTCGACAACAAGCGAGTTAAGTAGAAAATGGGCTTTGGTACTTCTGGTAGAGAGATCGTCCAACATAACCACAGGTCGTGTTGCTTGGCAATCCGCAGTGACCAGGAATTCATTCAGGGCTGCCAATCTGAGGCGATACTGGAGTATTTTAGACAGCAACACATCCGGAGATATAATACACGCACACTTTTTATATATTATACATGTTGCTGTAAGCATAAAAACTGCTAGCTAAGCACTACACAAGTTCTTGCTTTATACACAATGCAACAAAATCTTCTTTTCTGAGGCTGTCTCTTAAAAAAATGAAATCAGAGAAAAAATGGTTTAAAGATAAATAATGCAGAGCCATTCCCAGAAAAGCTGGAGAAGGAAGTCCAAGAACGCACTCTTCCTGCTTTTTTCTTACAAGAAACCTGAAGGGTTTTCTTTGTTGCTCCTGACACCACAGGAGCACTGAGAAGGAGAAGATTTGTTTGGGGAAGCGAGGGGTGGGAGCTGCTGTGCTTTTAGGAGACTTGATGTTCTGCCGTCATCGCGGGCTGATGCAAATCTGAGGCCTGGGAACAGCACAGAGCTGGTTTGTTATCCCAGGAACAACACTCACCCTTAAACGCTGCCAGTATCACTTGGAGGAGGACAGTTTTCTTTGCTGCATTTGCCCAGCTTTTTGTGACGACGTACGTACGTTTCTCTGCTCCGCGCACGTCTCTGAAGTGGCCAAGAGAAACATAACGCACTGGTAGCCTTCCATCTGCACCAGTGTCCTGCGCAGGTACGCGTGCAGCCTTGTTAATGCAAAAACAAACAAGGGGCCTGAGCAGCTTCTGAAGTCAGTACACCGAATATAAAAGTGACAAACCTCGCGTATAACGAGCCCACATTAACATGATGTGTTTTAATAAGTTCTTTATCAGCGCACGTCCGGCATGGGCTTGATCACCTCAGCATTCAAGATACGCACGTAAATGAAATCAGTTCCATCATCTTAGTCCTTACCTTTCCACTAAGCACCGAGACGAGTCCACCACCTCAAGCTTCGGGATGGGAAACCTTACCAATTACTTAGGCAAAACGCAATCTTCTCCCCAGACGGACACAGGTCCTCTGTGCAGACACATGCTTTCTTTCACCCCCATCAGCTTTTACAAGCAAATTCCTAACAAGAGCTGAAGGATATTGCACAACTTACTCTGTCCCAAGGTGAGCTACTTCGATTTACACCCTCTTATTCCTATGTTAGAGAAAGCCACATTTTTTTTTAAAGTGTCCATCTCACAGCGAAAGCCTACCAAAGCAAACACCACGCTGCACAAACAAGTTCCCACCTGGAAAAACGATACAAAGAAAAATGAGCTATGTTGCGTACCTTAACGCAACGCAGCTGCAGTTCAGCTAGGACAAGGAGTTCAGGAACTCGTACGGCATGCAGTGCGTGCACACGGGCTGAGCAACTTCAGAAGCACACTTTGAGAAGTCTGAGCGCCAACAGAGTGCCAAGAAAATGACAAGTTTCCGAGCCGTGGTTCTGGGATGAAAGTTGCTCCAAAGCAGAAGACGCGTGCTCCTGCACAACTCCAGGCTTCAGCCAGCCTCCGAGCACCCCGCCGAACCTCGCAGCCCGGACACTTGCAGCTGCTTCTGGGTCCCAAAAAGCGGCCCAGCAGCAGAGACCTCTTTCAAACGGGTATCACCTAGTCACTACCGTGCCGACAAGCAGCGGGCGTTTTTGGGGACAACTACTGCTGTAATTGCTGACAGCGCCGAGCTGACGATTTGCCAACAGCAAAAAAAAAAGTCCCTTCTTTAAGCCACTTTTTATAAACTTTAAATCTTGATAATTTACTCCTGTCGCTGTATATGAAGCGTGACGATCTGCAGCAGCTCCCATTCCAGGGGGAAGCTGTCCTTCTAGGAGGAAGCTGTCAGGCTGATTAATACGAACATAAAATTACATTATTAACATTACTGAAGGGCAGATTTTTGCTGAGCGTGAGCTGTCATAGCTGCTCCAATGAATTTTAGACTGCAAACTGCCACAAGACCTTACCAATAAAGGAAGGTTGCCCCTTTCGTTCCCAGGAGCAATGCTGAGGCAGGCAGGGGATGAGAGGACAACGAGAAGAGGAAAGGAGGGCACCGGGAGAGAGAACGGCTCGGAGCAGCTCTGCTGCTTCCCTTGCTGGGGAGACGGGCAGAATAAGCTCTGGCCTCTCCTGCTGTGCCAGTAAGACCGAAGAGGGGCGTAGGAAGTAAAGAAGCCTTGAGCTGGGGAGCGTAAGAAGCTTCAACAGCCAAAAAGCCTCTTCCTTGGAAAGAGAACAGACAGAGATGAGAGCAAGTGGTAAAAGGAGATGCGAGACTGGGAGAACACGCAGGCGTCGGGAAGAACTCACAGTTCCTGCTGGATAGGGGACAGGATGGTTCAAGGCAAAGGCAGCAGGTCCCACGCTAACATCACGTTCGTGCACTGTGTCAGTTCCACCCGCCCAGACAGCGCGCGATACAAATCCGGGTGGTTCTACCGCAGGAGGTCCCAGCTCAGCTCGCTCCGCTGACCTGTAAGACTGGCGAACCGTAGCAGTCCCTCGCCAGCCGCTCAAAGGAGGAATGAGGAAACCAAAATCATAATTAAAAGGCCAAAATTAAAGGATGTAATAGTTTCAGTGAAACTTGGGGATTTTTAAGCCACTCTTGTGGATTTTAAGTTTGGGTAATACTCTGCCGCCTCCCTTAGAAACTTGCTTATAGAGATCCTTATATATTAGTGCATTCAGCAGCGTACAATAAAAGCCCATCCATCAGAGTCAACTTGACAAGACGTTTTCCTGCAAAACGTGCGGGAAAGATAAAGGGTTATTCATAAACTTGTTTTATGGGTACACCTCCTGAAAACACCTTAATAACGTAGTGTATTTGGATCGCCACCAAAGCCTCACGCCTCAGTTGTGAACACGAGACGCATTTTGTATTTACGTCAGGCAAGAAACTTTGTGACAGACCTCCACTGGAGACAGCAAGTGGAAACAATTCTCCAGCAAAACAGAAAGGAGGGCACCCGCTTATTTACAGATAACCACGGGATGCTGCTCAATGTTGTTACCAGGATGGGGGAGCCGAAGAAGAGAAGAATTTCTGCTCTAATCTTGCACTCAGCTCTGGTCAGCACATACCAGAAAAGTTTATTCTCTGTATATCCACACCAGCAGCCTTCAAGGAAACAGCTCTGGCTGCAGAACGAACCGTGACATTCATCACTGGCAGTCACCACCACCAGCAACCAGCTACAGGCTATTTCAGGAGCCAACTTCTCCACACTGAGCGCAGGGTGAGCCTTCAGACAGCAATCTGGCCTTGCACGCGGTGCTTCAATGCAAGCTGCAAGACATTTTCTTTCTCCCAAATCCCAAACGTGAATGGTCACAAGACCCGACAGAAGCCGCGCCATGGCTTTTACTGCAGTGAAGGCCATTAACACAAACGCTTCCCTGAAGAGCACAAGGAGAGTTATATTTCTATTATTGAAAATGGCATTTTGTGTTGTCAGCAAATGCTCTGCCTCTGCTTCTGCTGCCTCACCCCCGTGCTAATGGCCCAACACCGAAAGGCCTTGCTGCCTCGTCAGTTGCTCCAAGACAAATATTAATGAAAAAGCATGGGGTAAACACTCAAGTGATTCCTCTGAAGCTACTTTAAACTAAATAAGTACTTTAAAATATTTTTTGCAGCAAATCCTGTCTTCTATTTGCTGGTTTTTGCTTGGGTTTCTCCTCAGTCGCATTTAAAGCTCACATAAAAATAGGCCTGGTGCTTGTGCATTCCGTGACAAGGGCACTCTGAGGAAGCGAAGCGCCATTTGTCACAAACCTCTCTGGGCACTGGTGGCCACCGACACATCCTGCTCGCTGCCAGCACCGCCCCGCATCTCCTGCAGGCCACGCTGCTCTGCCCCCAGGCACATTCCTGCTTCCGGGACGGATCACGGCCGGATCCTGTCCTACCCTGAATGAGAGTTTAAGGAACCTCCACTCATAAAATAAACATGACTGAAATGAACGTTACACTCCGAGTAAAGGATCCTCCTCGTGCCTCTGAAAAGCATTTACAGCGTTCGTGTGTCCTGAGTGCTCGCGCAGGGGAAATCACCGGTAATTTGTTCAAGGCACGGTTCTGCTACGTACCTGCTTGCGAGGATGATGTTTATGCTCGTAACAGGCAACGTATGGTCTGAAAGCAGCAGCCAGGCACAGCACTTTCTGCTTTCCTCCTCCTCCGAGCAGACATTTTCAGAGAAGGCACTCCACGCCACACGTTATAAGACAGCCTAAATCCCCAAGTAAATGTAAAATGAATAGTCTCTCGTTCGCACTTTCTAAAAATAGCTCAGATGTACACTGTGCTATGAATAATTCCTCAGTTTAGGAATACTGAAGTGCCTTTTAAATTTTAGACTGCGCAGTCTGCGATTTGGACAAATGACATTGCTCAGGGCTCTTCTGTTCAGGAGGGTAAGCCGCTGCCGTTTGCTCTTAATAGCGCTGTTGCCAGCGCTCCATTCTTCAGTTCTTCAGGCTGATTTGCTTTCCCGATGCGATGCCATACTTTACACATCCATATTCATAAAGGCTACCAAGGGGGTGTTTTCCATTCATAACTCACAGATATCTTTACACCTGCCAATTACTACACCCAAAGTCAACAGAGACGGGGATAATCCCAGCTCGCCAGGCGTGTCCTTAAGGGACAGGCGACGGAGCTGCCAAGCTGAGACCGGCATAATAGAGGAGGAGGAGCTGCGAGAGAAGGAGACAGCAGCAGCAGCCGCTTCCACCAGCCAGGGTCACCCTTCATTGTCCCTGCTGTCCCCTCAGCCATCTCCCCCAGCTCAGAAATGCCGCTGCGAGCCCTGGAGCTGCCCCCTGCCCTGCCAGCCCAAGGCTCTCTCTGCCCAGCAGCACCCCTCTGCCTCCCAGCCATGCCCGAGGCTCGTGGTACAGCCAGGAGGCACGACCCCGTCTCACTTCCAGGCTTCACCAGCCCCCGTGGCTTGTCTAGCGTGACCTGAGCCTCAAGGTTTTGAGCTGAGCCGTGATAGTTTCTCGGTATCTGCCTTTTGCAGATTATCAGCTTGAGACAGTACAGCTTAGTCTGTGAAGACAGAAAGCATTCGCAACTGCACTGAAATCGTAACGAAAAGTGGCTGGGAAATCTGTGGCCACTAAGCTCCTGGACTCCAGATGCCTCATCCAAAACTTTTTTGTATTTCAGTCTGCTCATAAAGTAGCACGGGCAAAATAAAAAATAGAGGCTTCTCAATACAGAGGAGCCAGGTAAACACATACGCCAAATCCAGAGTGGATCGTTTTGCAGAAGCATAAACAAAACATAACTGTTTTAGTACATCATAGACAAAAAGTCTTGGAAAAACCTCATCCGACTTAAAAGGGACAGAAAGAGGCCTGGACACGCATTTGATTCACCAAGTTAATTAGGAACTCGTTTTACTCGCATTAACCGCATATTGATCATAGCAATTACTGCTGATGAAGCTGGAGAGCTGCTCTAAGCAGGGGCCAGGCACAGCTAATGACACGGCTTTCCTCTCGCTGACCACTGTGGAAACAAGGGCCCTCTGAAGATGTACCTCCGGTGTCACTTGCTGATTTTCTCATCTCGATGAACTTAACTCACAGTTACTCAGAGGCAATTTAGGAAGAGTCATGCTTTAATTGACAGTTAATTGCCCAAGGGCTTAATTGCTTCCTTACGTGTGAAGTTGGACAGGAAAAAACTATCATTAGAGCCTGTAATTTAGAACAGAACTTTCTGGCTCCGAGCATCCCGGCCTCAGAAGGGCCTATAAATAGCAGGGACGGGAGCCGTGCGGCGCCGCATCGCACGCAGGAGCTCGGGGCCGAGGCCCCGGACCCGGTGGCAGCAGCAGGACGGCCGCTGGCGTCATACCTGGAGCTCGGTACTCACCGCGGTGCTGCCAGCAGGAGCATCGCGTCGGGTGCCGCTCACCAAACCCCGCCTGGGTGCCCGCTTTTGGTTAGGACAGGAACATCGGGGTCGCAAGCGGTGACCTCTCTCCTGGCCGGCACACCACGACGTGGTCGAGCTCGCGGTGAGCACCAGCGCGTCGCGTTATTCCGCTCACAGCAAACTGAAGAACACCGAGCGGATACGTACCGGAGGCACCAAGGACTATCACAGCAACGTTGCTTCCCCCAGTCTTTGCATAACAGCCATCTTAAAGAGCTATTCTCTTCTCATTTATTCCCTTCTCATGAAGGCCCCAATTATTCCAACAGCTCCTCACGCTGTGCCCCAGCAACTTGTAAAGCAGAAGCTGAAACCCCGTTCATCGGGACAGGCAAGTTAACGCAGCCTGTATTTACCGCGCTGTTTGTGCGACGTGAAGGCAACCTACATCCTTACCTCAACAAGGAAAGCTAGAGCCGGCACGGCGCTGTAACGCCAGCTACCTCTAGAAGCGTTCCGCAGCAGTTTCTGTCAAACAACTTCTTAAAGCTTTTATCCCTTTTTTAAAATTTTAATCTCAATCGAAGAAAAACAGACTTTAATTTGCCAATCTTCCTACAAAACGTTACGTTTACATCACTAAACTTTCTCTAAGCGTGACCATAACTCACTCACTCCCCTCCTCGCCATTTCGGGCCACAGAGGAGCGAACACGGCCAGCTCCGTGCCGCTAACTGGGCTGCGGCACAGCCAAACCAAAGAGGTGAGAGAGACCGCGCGGTGCTGGGGAGGAGAACACCGGGGATCTGGGGCTCTTCAGCGAAACAGCTCTAAAAACAGAACCTGCAATCCTTTGACTACACAGCTCTGCTAACTAATTCCTGGTGGCGATGGTCGAGGAGAAGTAACTTTATTCCATACTGCTGTTGATTTTCCTTTCTCTTGCCCTATAATCATACACTTTGATGTCACTTTGGAGTGCCTAATAAAAATACATAAATGCAAAGGGACAGATTACAGACGGATCAAATACTATTAAACCACAGTCTCTTCTCTTGCTCCATAACCGGGAGCAGAAGAACTTACCTTGCACGCCTGTGGTTTTGCTGTAACAGAAAAGTGTGTAAAGGTTTAAATCCGAAACAGCAAGAGAAGCAAGCAAGACTTACAGGGTGTTCAGTTACTCATGGAAATCAATTCTGTAGTGAACAATTAGCTATCCAAAAGATAGACTCCAGAAACTTGAAGCGCCTGGGTGCCTCCAGCTCATTTAACTTGAGATGTTACGTAATTAAAGTTACGCATGCAGTCACTTTGTAAAAATCTTAGAAAAAAATAACCAGAAGCACCTGTGGCTGTGTAAGCGCCGAAGATATTTTGTCATTAAGTTCCCTGTTGGACTGTCTAGCATTGTGTCTACCACACCTCCTACAGAACGGATTTCCATTGCTTTACTCCACCAATTTAAGGGTATTTTAGAACAGAACCCCGAGCAGCACGCAATACAAACCACCTGGCCACACGGCTATTGACGTGTGAAGACACCAAGCCCAGGAGCCAGATCCAAAGCTACAGCTCCCTCCAGCACCAAGCACTTGCCAGGCGTTAAGAGGAGTATCTCCAACAGCTCTCATGGAAAAATTAATCCAGTTTCAGTTCAGCAGCCCCAAACCAAGTGTCCCCAAAGGGAACCAATTTCAAGTTGATACCAAAATGTACTTCACTAGGCCTAAAGAGATCAGTTTTTAAGTTAACTCCAGAAAAACAATCCTTATTTTGGAGCATACATTGAAAGCCCCCACTGCCCTCAGTTGAAGGCTTTATCCCAACAGCAGCTGAAGCACTTGTAAAGGTATCAGCTGCACCTATCCCTATCCAAGCTCATCGTGTCAGCCAGGTCCTGCTCCCAAATCAAGGACAGACCACCGGGCAACCGGACCAGCTGGAAAGGGATTTTCAATTTGAAGGGAAAGATTTTTCCCTAAACAGTTAATTCCTTTACTTAGAAAGCTTGGAGGGAAATGAGTTGATACGTAAATATAAAAACAACAAAACATTTCAGCAGGAACACGCATTTCAGGAGGAAAGGTAGGTTTTTATTAACCAATACGAACGGCAAAGGCAGAGGCTACCCTGCTAATCCATGCTGATGTCTCTCCGAAGCCATCCAACTATGGCTACTTCTGTTTTTTTTGCCTCAAGAGCCAAGAAATTAAAAACGAAGTGCGTTGTGCTCACAGCACAGTGCTAGTTAAGAAGGGAAAGCCTAAATTGATACAACTGGGGAATCATATGAAAGAGAAAGACATGGTCCTGTGATCATTTATTTCAGATTCCTAGCAGCTCCTGGGGAACTGCTCGCACGCCTGCATCACAGGCGGATGATTTTATCTTCTGTCAGTAAAAAGGACCCGCATCCTAGCGGAGAGCTATGAAAGGATTCATTCCCACATTGGAAATAAAGCCCTGCACTTGTTATGGAGCTTTATTACACCACATAAACCCCACAGTGTTTGCTCTTCGCATCCCAAAGCCACTCACGCTACAATTAAACGTCACTAGGTAGCTTTCTAATCCTCGTTTTTTACTGCCTATGGGAAAGCTAGTTTTTAATATTTGGTATCATTAAACGTTTAGCTGGATGCTTACACGGTCCTCAGCCCCGTGATATCTAATTTGGGCCCATCTGTTATGAAATGACTAGGGCCCAATTCACCGGGCTCGCAGACTTTCTGAATTATAAAGACCAAACCCCCACAGAAGTAGGGGAAGGTTCCCGAAGTAGTTGCAAGGGGTGCCGATCCCCGTGACATGGATCTGACCAGAGGAGCAGCAGGGCTGGCCCAGGCGCGAGACGCTCACTGAAGTTACCTGGCACTGCCAGAATATTTAAAGGTTGTTTTTCTGAGACGCTGCAAATCCATCGCTGCACGGTTACCTCTCCTCAGAGCTCACCAGATGGCATCGGGCTATTTGGGGACGCAACTGAAAGACACCACCGGGCCGAGCTTTTCAACAAGGCTTTCTCGAACACCCGAAGCCCCTTTCTGAACACCGACGACTAAACAGAAAGCTCTTTTGTCACGGCAGCCAAGCCTGCTTCAGAGTGGGCTGACATTCCTGCGGAAGAATAAAGGCGCCCGAGAGAGCAAAAGCCTCGCAAGGAACAATTGCCTTCTCTCAAGGCACGATGCGAAGCAGGCGGATTGGGGTTTTCACCAGTTTTTGTTTCCCACACACGACGCGTTGTTCTTCTTTGCTTTCTCGCCCTTTCCTCACGGCGCCCAAGCACAAGTGCTGCCTGCTGGGGAAGCACCCGCGGTTTCTGCGGAGAGATGTATTTGTTGGGCTACGTGTGGGCCCAGAACTGCAGCAAATTGGCAGAACGCTACCTGGAGCGGACGACTTTTACAGGAGATTAGTTAGGACTCCACAAAGTGCCAGAGCACCGTCAGGCAACTCCTCGCTCTTCCCATGTGAGCTGCTGGCCATCAAACAGCTGGATGCACGGCATGGGCAGATCCCCGATTATCCAGAGGGCTTCAGAAATAGCTTCAAAACAAGGAATTTACTCATTTGGCATTACAAACGGCAAATTTAACTACAGTTCCCCCAACCCCTGCTGTGTTCCGCATTTGTATCGCTTAAGTGATAAACCGGTAGGGGAAATCTAGCCAGGCACTGAATAACAGCTCTTCTGGCAAGGGGATAAATCAGAACTCAATAAGAAGTCGGATGCTGCCACATGGTTAATGGTGAACAGTTAACATGCAAAGCTAACCAAAAAGGAAAATACTTGAACATGTCTTGCAGTGGCTTTTTATTTCACTATTGTTCGTACCTATTTCTGTGCCTGGCCTTGTTCTGTGAATTGCATTCAACACCTCTGAAAGGCTACGTGCTCCTCCTGTATGATCACAGACCACTACTCGCTTGAAAAAAAAAAAAATAAGAGAAAAATTCCTCCCAAACCCACATGATTTGTGTAAAAACACTGCTGCTCCTTCAGCAGGGGAGACAGGGCAGGGGGAATCTGGGACTCCTTCCCGGCAGGGAAAGCAGGACAGGACATGAGCTAGGAGCCAAGTGTAGGCCCAAGGCTGGCAGCCTCACAAGCAGCCTGACCAGAGCGTGGAATAACTCCGAATAAACAACACATCTGGAGAACAGTGGAAAGGGGTATTGGCGACTGGGAACGGGATGGAGAAAGCGCCTCTCTGTTTGGTTTGGGGCAGTGCTACTTATGAACTGGCTTGGAAACAGCACCCCAGAAAGACGAGACACAACTGGCACGAGGAGATTGATGAGCGTGTCGCGGTGCTGCAAAATTCAGCACCTCGGGTGTACAGACCGTCAGTCAAGGAAATTATAATAGTAGGGGTGATAGATGATGGGGACCTGGGCACTGACAGCTTAGCTCAGAGAGAACAAAGGGAGAAAACTGTACTTTTTAACCTTAGGCTTAGAGGGAGAAACAGAAGGGCGGAGAGGACAGCTTTCAAGGACTCTCCCAGAAGGTGGACAGAGAGAAAGATGGGACAAAAAGGTGCTGACAAAGGAGTACGAAGGAGAGGAAGAAGATAAACCAGTGCCCAGGAAAGGCTGAGACAAAAAACACTGGGAAGTCTGAGTCAATCGCGATCATAGGATGAGAGAGCTACAAAGAACACCAGAGAGCCCCAAGTTTTAGGAAGAAAGATGCTGTCAAGGATGTGATAAACCGCAAATCTCGCATAAAAACACAAATGAGAACACTGAAATTGAATATAAGATTTTGCCATAAAAACGCCTGTATCAAGACCGGGCTACAGAAAGGATCATAACGGCAAAGAAAAGCTAAAGGCAAAGAAGTCGGATTTGTTTTTCCTCTCATGTTGGGGACTGCACCTATGTCAGTATCAACCCACTTAAAGGGCAAAGAGTTTGTGGGTACAGCTCGAAGGCAGCTCAAATCTGAGGGCCTGGGGGGACTGCTAGGCAGGAGGTGCAGAGTGTCCTCTGAAACCTTACGAACAGCACCCCTCGGTCTGCTGAGGCACAGAAGAGGAATGCGGAGCATCAGTGACTCAAGTGTGATAGACTGGTGCCAAAATAGAGGCGGAGAAAGGCACTCAGCACGAAGGAACCAAGCAGCGCTGGTGGCACTGGACAGCTCTTCGGGTGCACCAAAGACATCGGCATTTACCTACCTGGCATCACCTCCTGCTTAAGTGAGAGACAGGTCCCAGAATTGTTCTAGGCAATGCTGGGATGGGACAAGGTAACTCGCAAGGGGGAGCACCCAGCTTTGGCTGGCTGAGCTACGCCAGAACCAACTCCTATTTATCGCGTCGGGGGCTGTTTTATGCCATTTCCCAGCACAGCAATGCTACAGCTCCAAGGAGACCTGAAAAAAGCAAACAGGCTTCCGAAAGACAGTCAGCGTTTCAGTTCTACACATTAGGATTTCCACTCCTTCCAAAGGACAGCACGCTCCACCCAAACTAACAAGTAAATGGATGACAAACACATGAATCTAAATGCAGCGCTGGGAACAGTTTCTCCTCTGCTGAGATTTTCAGATCCATTTATAGCATTCATGATTTTTTCAGAACTAATTTAAAACAGTTCTCGTAAGGTTAATTCAGTTCCTCGGTCCACTGTCTCTATTTCTTTTCTGGTTCTCCAGCAACGCAGCTTAATCCCTCGCTCTCCAAATTCTTTATAAAATTATATGCTTACCACATGGATAATCCTTATTGACAAGCAACCCATTAAAAGCAGGACTAGACTCCTAGAAGGCTTATATGAAAAAAATAAAATAAAATAGCTTCTTTAGGCTCTGGAAACAAAACTTCTAAAGCAACGATAACAAAACCATGCTATTATTTCTAGAATAGCGTACTTTGAAGTATAATTCATTTTGCATGGAATCAATTTTAAAATTACAGGCTCACTGTTTCTTGTCTTAACCCCTTCAAAATGTTGCCTTCGGAGCAGGTTGAATGAATCCTAAGAAAATTGCTACTCTAAAATCTCTCTGAGCCTTTATAACTGCAACATCTTCAGAGTTTCAGCCCTCAAGTTTGTCATGTGAGGCTGTTTTCAGTGCATGCAAGAAATTCTCATCAATTTGTTTATCTATTTCTCTCTAACAGCTTGAATGCCTTCTGCCATACAATGCGGATTTTACACCAGACACCTCTTTTGTGGCTAACTCAACAGATGGAAGCACAAAGTCACTTCTGCCGCGTTCCCTGCTACTTCCACAAGCTCTCCTCCAAATCAGCTGGTGATGAAGTGCTACTCCCAGGTACGCTCATCCCAGAAGGTCTGTCTTTGCGTTTTTTAAAACAAAGCCAGAGGAGACACTCACCTTTATTTTCATGAACGTGACAAGCAACCTTTTTTCCTTTCAAAGTTACATTAATACTTACTTGTGGACCGACGAGTGGTCTGAACCAGACCTACCAGGCTCCCTCAGCTAAACATTTATAATGTAGGCAGACAATGTAATCTGTATGGAAAAATAATCCACCACCAGCCTACAAAATTTGCTGGATCATTGTCACCACGGGTTTAAAACGAAGTGCCAGCACTGGTCTAAAGAAACTTTCTGGAGTTACTCCTGGACCTGCGTTACGCTCAGACCGATTCCAGCGAAGAGCCAGATCGCACTAACCACACCTGGACAGGCAAGGCCGCGCCGTACCAGACCCAGCCCAGACAATTTTTTGCTTTAAAACTCACCAACCCCCAAACCAATGCTTCGAAAGCCCCGGTCCCCTGAGCCAGGCAGGCAGCAGAGCAGAGCTGGCTGCCACCCACCACCCCGCTCCCTTGGCGCGGAGGAGCGGACCAATTAACCCACCTCCCGTGGTGCAAGGCAATGCGCTGTTTGTGGCCTTATTCCTAAAACTTGCGGCTATTATTAGATAATCCCTGACTTCTCTCGCTTAGTTTTGCTAAGCCGAAGAGGCGACACAAAGCAAACATCAAACGGAACGTCTGCTTCTACGTTAAAGGAATTAGAAATTCATAACTGCAGCTGAGAGGATGCCAGGCAGGTCAAGCTGCACGAAAGCCAATTTGGAATCGCACACGGTTCCAATTGCAAAGTGAAAACAAATCACAACACCGAGAATCTGTGAAATGCAGTCAGCGAGGCCAAGACAACAGGAGCCACCTTACCCAAGGAATCTAACTACACGTAATCTCGCTAAGATTGAAGTTTGCTGCTGTGGGAAGTGCTGGCTCACAGGAAGGCAGCACCTGATCTCTAGCTTCAGCTCCTACCTCAGTGTATCGCAGTGTCACATCCAGGAAAGCAAACCAAACAACAACAAAAACCAAACCAACACCACCAAGTTCTGCCAAGTAACTCCTATTCCAGTCCCAGGTGGGCAGTCAGTCCCTTTTCTATTCTAACCTCACAGTTTTTCTAGGAGCACGTAGCTCCATTTTTGCCGCCTCCTGTCTGTAAAACGCGACTGCTTTCTCTGCAAGAGCAGTGCTAAGAATAAGCCGCTTGTTAACACGAAGAATGCTGCACGAACTCCACGTCTCGCAAACAGCGAGCACAGCTTTCTCCTTAGCAGAGCGACGGCTGCGTTACACGGGGTTTAGCTCGCTACAGGAGAGGCACACGCGCCAAGGGAGGCATTTCACCGAGAAGCCGTTCGGCACGCCAGCTCGGGGACACCCCAGAGGTGCCAGGCTGCGGCACGTCACCGGAGTTGCTGTAGCTTCCCTGACAGAGCCTAGAGCCGGTGCCAAGAGAGCCGCGTATCTCTTCCAGTTGGATTTATGGAGCTCCAAATATAAAGGCTTTGCAAAGCTATATTTTACTTGCCTTTTAATGGCTGGAAGGAGAGGAGCAGTGCTGTTGCTCCTGCTGCCAACGCGCATTAGCTCCAAAAGTGCAGCAGCTACTTTTAGCTCCGAGCCCTCAGATCCAGCCCCCACAAAGTTTCTCCTCTCTGTATTCTGTCTGTTTTGGAGCGCTGCGATGCTGTTAACTCCGCAATGAATATTAATAGTGCCTCAGAGGAGATTTGTTCTGTCTCTACTACCCCTAGCATATTCTGAAGCACTTGTAAACCTGCAGTAAGAGTTCACCATATCAGAGACAAGGAATTCATTGTACCCCCGTACAATGGGTGCACACAGCCCGTGCGTGCCAGCACCATGTTAATTACCGATCCTACCTTCTTCCCAGGAAACGTGCTCTTCCGCAAGGCACAAACTACGGCTGGCTTACGCTGCCGCAGCTGAAAATCGTGCAGGAAAGCACCACTGCTTGTCTCCTCTACCTCTGCAATGTTTCTAAAGGAACAATTACTTCTCCCATAGTTTCACAGACGGACTCAAAACCACAAGCAGGTTAACACCCAAAACCAGGCATAGGAAGGAGAACGGGGGGCAGCAACAAATAGTTAGGACACCAAGGCCAGAGGAGCTAAGCTTACCCTTGGAGTCAGTGAAGGGGTTGGAAAAGAAGCTTCTGAATAGGAAAAACACTACCAACAAGTCACAGGTGTAAAAAATACAATGGAAGACTGGGTGGGGTAGAAAGCAGGTGCTGAAACGCAGAGAATGAGTCACAGAAATACTTTATCACAAGGATGTTAACCTGAGGCACTGCCTTCAGAAGGCAAAGCAGGATCTTTCTGCCAGGGTTGCACAGAAAAGCAAGTGTCTGAAAGTACAATCTTTGTACAGAGAAACCCAGAGGTCCCTGCCTCACGTTCCCTCTCCTCCCTTCACGCTGGCTCTACCGTTAGTTCAAGCCTGCAGCCACCGGCTGGGGGAAAAAAAAGAAAGCTTCTGCCCATTTAGCTTCCTGAAGCCGCTCTTGACAGTCAGTCAAGTGTCAGGGCAGGAGGAAGGCAAGGTCTGGGCCAGCAGCAGGGGGAAACGGCCTCCTTCAGATCAGCCCGCCACCCTGCCACCGCATCCTGGTTCCTACCGCTGAGCACCTCAGCATTCAGCGGGTGAGCTGCGAGACACGTGCCTGGGGGAGAACTAAAAGCCACCTTCCCAGGCTCCGTCTTCCTCCGGAATAACCGACCGTCTCTGCACCTTACGGCACAGCAGCTGAGAGCACAGGCACAGCTGGGCACGACGGCAGAGAAGAGAAGCTGCAGGCGGCTGGGCCCAGCACCACGCTGCCTTGGTCTGCCTGGCTCTTCCCCGGGGCCAGATCCTGACGAACACAGGACGGCGGCTTTGAACTCGCCGGCTGGCGTTGGCTACTTCGCTGGAAAGAACAAAGCTTGTTAGAAGAGGTACGCTCATCTCGGTGGAGAAGCTCCGCAGGGTATTTGTTTACCGGGACAGAGCAGGCTATTAGCGATTAAAGCAGACCCCACAAAACCACAGGCTGCTTTGCTGGGGGAGGTACCACCAGCCCAGCTGCAGGGAGCAGCCTCGTTTCAGTCTGCGCAGCTGACAAGCTGCTAAGTCCTTACTAGGCCAGCACCTCCGGGGAGCTGTGCAATTAGGAATGTCCTTTTTTTTTGGTTATTTTAGCAGTGAAACTGTGGAGGAAACAAAGTCCACGGAGAGCTCATCTAACGGTGAGGCAGAGAACTTCGACCTGCGGTGTTTTGAGGGTCCGGAAAAAGACAAAAACAAGCGAGGTAAGCAGAAGGTAGCGATGCCTGTTAAAAGGTAGGTGCAACAACTGAGGACCTGCTAAAATCACAGCAGCTGGGACCGAACAAAAGGAGTTGATCCCTTAGGGGCTGGGCATCTCTGGTGTCAGGCAGAAGAGCAGGGCCACGGGACATTTAGGAGCCCGCGGCTGTGTGGCCCCAGGACCACGGAAAACACCTGGGGAAGAGGGAGGAGAAGCACAGAGACCGGGAGCTCCCCTCCTGCTGGCAGCTCGCTGTTGCACTGGGTTGGGTGAAACAGGAAACCCTACAGGACTTTAGGACCTGTATGTTGGTGTAAAGTAATTTAGTGCAAACAAAGTAAATGTCAATCCGCCAGCACCTCTGGATACAGCTGAACACTAAGAAAATACAGACTACAGCCTGGGGAAGCCTGGTTCGAGCTGGTTTTGATGAATTTGAAAAGAAAGAGCAGGAAACTACATATGGCAAATCTCCTGATAACACCCGCTCTGACTTCACACTCCATCACTCACCGGAGATCAGTGCTTTTTAACCACGTCCAGAAACTGAAATGTTCTGCCAGAATTGTTTTCTGCTTTTTTTTTTTTTTTTTTTAGAAAAAAAAAGACACACAATAGTCAAAAAAAAAAAAAGTATTGATCACATCGAAGGTTTTCTAAGAGATTTTCAACAAATGTTTAGACAACATTTCGGACCCATTAGGGCATCTTTCTTTTTCCTATTATAAAAGTATTCCTGCTGCAGGTGTTTCTCCTTCTCAGAGGCAGAGAATACCAGGACGAGCACCCGAAAAGCAAACGACTCCTGAGCTCTCTCTGCTCTTTGATGCCGGCGGTTACCACATCTGCCTTTCTTCCACAGAGGCATCTCTGACAGGCTAACGGTCTAGTGCAGAGTTTTTGATCAGCTGGAAATATGTAACTCAGGAACCATTTGGTCAATTATTTTTTTTTAATCCCCCAGTCCCTAGGACTAATCAGAACCTATTAAACTTTTAACACCTGTTTCACAAAGTTTTAATCCGCAGAGTTTGATTCTGTTTCCCAGCCGCTTAATGGGGCCAAGAACTGCTACGTGAGAATTCCCACTGTGCCTCTAGGACATTTCTGGTGTGTTCCAGGGCTCCGTGCGATCACAGCTTGCTGTATTTCCTTCTTGCCAAAATGGCACCGGAACTCAGCATGAAATCTCCACGAACTGTTGCCACTTTCTGATGCGTTAAGATGAAGTCTCATGCAAACATTTAGCGTCCAATGTCACATCGAGGATTTTTATTTCTGCATTTAAACTTGACAATACTGAGCCCGTGTGTACGTGTGCAAATACAAATACCTAACCCGTCCTGCTCCTGTTACTGCTAGCAGACTAAATCAAAAGGCGCGTGTCCCAAGAAAGCTGCCTGGTGAATGAATTTCTTCTAGTGCTACAGACGTTTAAGCAGGGCCTCCAGTTTGGACGCTCCTTCTCTCCCGACACACCTCTAACTTAGCGGCAGGAAAGGCTGGTTGCACGCGTACAGGGCTTGTCACAGAGGAAGGATTAGCTGCCATTTACTTGTACCATTTGCATATAATAGCTGGGGCCTTTCCGATAAGGCAAAGGAGGACCATTTCTTGGAAAACATGTCCAAACGCTTATAAAATCCTGCCTTGGAAGAAATGTATATTTAATTTCCTGTATACTTAAGAATACCAACTGGAGCTCCATGCGTCACAAAGAAAGAAAATCCATCCTCCTCGCAGGGTAGTCCACGGGCACGGTTGCTCAGGCCAATCACTCGAGCGCGTAGTCCCCCGGTCCTGCCCCTCTGTGCAGTCGCGTTCCCGGAACACAGTAAGACATTTTTGCCTGATTATAAGCAGAACTCGAGTGCAAAGTAGGTTTTTGTTTGTTTGTTTGACGTAGGAGAAAAAGCAGACAGAGAGTTAACGCCACGTTACATCAGGCAGCAAGAGAGGCTGGCAGCTGACCGCCCCTGAGAGCTGTCCTGCCGCGGTCATCTCACGCGACTAGAGGCAGGCTTGGAGGGGAAGATGTTCAAACAAAAAAGCATGCATGAAAAAAATCTGCACAGTTACTGGCTATTTGGAATTCAGTGTTGTACGATCATTATGCTGTGCCTATTGGTTCTTCGCTGTTGTAGCTATGGAAAATATTTTGAGATCTCCTGGAACATGACTACTATTTTTTCTTCTTTATTTAACCGTAGAGCACTGAAGAAAACTGCCTGTGACCAGTCAAAACATCGTCAAATTACAGATGAGTTCCGTTTCAACTGCTTTTTTCTCTTCTAGAGCAACAAAATGAATTCAAACTACTTTAATTTCTTCTCCCAGACACACTTGCTCTGCTAGCAAGTATCCTGCAGCTTGCAGCGCAGCTGTAGCGGGCATTCCCCAGATGTGCTTTTCTTGTCTCTCACAACCTTAGAAGACAGCCATGCTTTCTTGCAATAAAGCTGCTCAGGTGGTAAAATAAAGAAATGGTCTCACCTTCAGCATCCAAAGCCTCCCAACCAGAACGACCCTGGTGCCTGATTTCTGCCAAGTGGTTCCGAAATTACAAACGTACACATTTTGGTGCAATGAACGACAAGCAGGCTCAGACTGAAAAGTTGTAGTTGTTCGGGGTAAACAGCCCTTAGCCTGGGGCAAAATTTCCTCTTCTGCCTTCTGTAAGATGTAAGCCAGATTTTCAAACTGAACTGTTGAAAACAAAACCGTTCGCTGAACTCGGGAGGCCACTAATGCAATCAGTGGTTGCCACGGGATGGTCGTTACCTCCGAAGCAGGCTGAAGCATCACGGTGGAAAACAATCATCTGCTGGGACCGGGGAAAATGAAACAACCACAGAGCACAAATATAACTGGATCCAGATTTTAAAACAGCATTATCTTCTCTAAAGAGAAGTAATTTTCTTAAGACGGGATTAACTTTAAATGGGACTAATAAATCCAGTAATAACACAAACATCCTTTTAAAAGGCACATTTACAATAGACACTCAAAATGTTTTGTAAGCAGAATGCAGTTTCCACAATGCAAGAATTATCAAAACAAGTTTTCGTACATCACCGCTCCATTTCTGTGGCTCAATTTACACAACAGATGCTCAAGCTCTGACATACTTTCTAACACAGGACAGAGATATGTTAAAAGTTTCCTATTTTTTCACACAGAATTATCTAAACTAACAAATCTTCAGGAGCCTCTTGTCTAATAAAGACCCAAAGGCCAGTAATGCTCTCAGATTCATCTTCATCCTCTAGACATCTTTTCTTGACCACTCCATTCTTGACACTTAGCTCGGACAAATCTTGTAGACGAGCGGCTGTAGCCCTCAAGCCGCAGATTTCCAGTGAGATGTTGTTCTTTTTCAGATTGTGAAATGTCAGGATGTTTCCTTCAAGTATTCTCATCTTTCTGCTAAAGAAATCTCCATCTTTTCTTTGAGTCGGGATAAAACTTTTAAAATTGTGCCATATCTCCTACTTTAAGTGGGTTTCATGGCTGTTTTCCTGTAGTAGTGCACATTAGTTCAACAGTCTTTGAACCGGCTCCCGCGGAGCGAGACTGCTGTCCAGCGAGGCGCTCCCTGCCCCAACAAACAGCTGTCATTCCAGTCGTCTTCTGGCAGCCGAGCAAGGGCTGAAAACACCAGCTGGGAGAATCAGGAAAGGACAGCCCGCTAGTTCTGGACAACCTAACAAAAAGCCAAAAGGAGTTTGATACAGCTGCACAACGCCACAATTCCTACCCTCTTTTTGTTCTTCCTCATCTCGGTCTTTACAGGCTCGTACACCGCAAGTCTTCTCTCTGGTCTCAAAGTTCAGTTTCCATTTCATCTAGATGAAGGCAACTGAAGAACTCTCGAGAACGTTAATCTGCAGCTGGAAAGGCAGCAGTCACACCAGGATTACAACCAGGGAGCGATGAATTATTCAGCCAACATAAATCTGCAATTTTTACTGGATGGGCAATTTAAAAAATTGATGAACTTCTCTTTAAGGGCAGTTTGAAGCACCCTTTCTAAAGCGGGAGTAAATAGTTACTCCAACAAACTCTCCAACCTCCTCCTTCGTTAAATCCCGTTTGCACTGACGCCGAGGCTTACAGCTCACCAGCTGCCAGAGTCAAATCACCAAGTTGCATACCCATAAGCAATGACAGCAGAACGTCACTGGTCTTAAACATACACGCACGTAACGAGAGCTGTTGTTTTAAAGATGACCTCTTTTAGCTATTAATAAAACCTCCACTAAATATACTTTCGGTGTATAAAACATTTATGGCTATTATCTGCTTTCAACTTAAACAGAGCAGCAGCACTTTGGAGTCTGACCTCACGCTGTTTACGTGTGCACTATGGGCAACCACGCCGTGCATTCCTGCCCACGCCTGATTTATTGAACGAGTACGTATGCAGATTTCTTGTCCAGAAAAACGGGAGGAATTACTAGCACTGATGAAATCCAGATATAGTGCTAGCTACTGCTTTGCAAGCCTCTCTGGCTTCCAAAAGCGCCTAAATCCAGATTGTCAAATTCAGACTGAAACCGAGTTTCAAGGCAGGACGTCAGGATTTAAAGTCTGTGCTTTAAAAGCTGTATGTAAAATAACAAACCTAATGCCCACAGAATAAAAAATTAGCACTAAATTCTCTCGTACAGCAGAACATAAAACAGCACTTTTATCGTCTCTTATTAGCTAGAAATCTCCATTTCACCCTAATGAGCTGCGATCTGGTTTCATGCGCAAACATCAAGTATTAAGCCCTGTAATAGCTATCAAATATTTTATTTAAGCAGTTAAACATTTCAACTTTGGGGCTGAGTAAAATGACGGGGAATGAAGTAGGTCTGGAGGAGACAGAAGAAGTATTTATACCGCAGATAACCTACACTGCCGCACCGAAGTGCCAATTTTAAGTGGCTTCTTTGCATATTGCTAGCGTGTGCCTGTTGTAGCACGGAGAGCCGCTGCGGCTAACTGGGCGCAGCTTTCTCAGGCTCAGAGCGCCGCGGCAGCCGCACAAGTCACGGTGCCCAGGCTAGTTCAAAGCAGCTAACACACGTCACAGCCACAGCAGTGCCTGTGGTCTCCAAACCACCGTAACCTGATACGACCGCGTATTCCATCGCAGTATTCCTCCTCTTCTTAAGAACGATTTAAGATGAGTGGTAGATCTGTTACTGCCTCAGGCTTCTGTGCAAGATGCTCTTTTTCCCGATTAAGAACTCGCACAGCAAAGCAGGAGCTGGCTCTGTGCAGCCCCTTAAGTACATTATGGCAGCACCTTGCGATTAGATGAGCGATACCGAAACCTCTGCAACTGCATGTTTACATCTCATTCCTGTATCACCTCTCTCGGCGCAACCCAAAAATACCCAGTAACGCACAGAACGATATTAGAAGTCAATGCATCTTGCTCACAGAGCAGTCGTCCTTCCTTCTTCACTTCTGGCCCAAACAGCAAACAGCTCAACATCGAGAGCTTCGGAAACAACGCAAGGGAAACAAGCAGGACTGATGACCGCCTACGAAAGCTCAGAAACTTCTCTTTGTGGTGCCTGGCCTCGGGAGGTGCGGGGGCAGGAGCAGCAGTCGGTGTCCACGGTGATTCCGCACACAAACGAGTGCACAGCAAAGCCAGCGTCCGTAACTTGGCTCGGCACCAGGGTCCTCTCCTGACCCTTGTTCCAACCTTTGTTTGCAAGCTGGAACAGATGTTCTCAGCCTCGCTGGAATGAATCAAGAAAGCAGCTAATGGACTGGTTTTCTCTGTGACGGAAAGGAAAAAAACTTGCCTTGTTTCACTTACTTTTTAAACCTTCCCTCAACTCTCACTTTGGACCGATGAGATCTTCAGTTCCCGTTCTTCGATATATTGAGATTTTAAGCTATGAATAGCGTCCCACAACGCTGTAAATTCTCCTAATGAAAGAGGAAGATGGCCATAAGAAAGGCTGCATTTATGTCTCCCCTTTCAGGTCCGTCAGCTGTGACTCCCCACGTACCTGACAGCTGCGCGAGCCGCGCACCACGCAGTTAAGCCCATCGTTACTTTGGTCCCTTTGTAACTCAGCTGTCATTTAATTAGTTCCCCTTTTTTTTTCCAAGTTCATGCAAATAAGAGATCATTAACATGTTTACTAATTGCGACCGGTTCAAATTGTCTCAAACATTGGAAATTATTGCAGGTGCAATAAGAATGTCCCAGAACAGGGATCAGCAAAGGACGGTTGGACATCAAGGAGGCGAGCTGCCCCTGTGGATCCCGGGGCTCCGAGCGCCCTCCTGACGCGCAGGGAGCTCCAACAGCTCCCAAGGCAGCCCGTGCTCTTCCCTAGTTTGTCAACCTACGGCACCACAGCTGGAGGACAAAAATGCAAAGCACTTATGGAGCACTGCCAGCGCCACCAGACTCCTACAGCTCCCCGCAGGCGTCTGGGCACCTGTGCACGCCGCTGTGAATCAGAGGCCAGAGCGTTCAAAATCCGGATGCGAGGAGGTGCTCGGACCCCTAAAGCACGTCGCTGGGAGCCGTGCCCTGCAGGACCCCGCTTCTGCAGAGACACATCAGTGAGAACAGCTTCCCGGGAGCGTCGTGCCTCATCTTCACAAAGACAGCTTCATGGCGAGCTCCTGAACTCCACCGTTTAAGTAAGTTCTTGGGTGTTAACGGCGTGATGCTTAATGCTGGAAGCAGACACGGCAGCAGTGGGACAATCTGAAGCTGTGTAGCGGAGCATCTGTACTGCCTGGCAGCCCACAGCCCAGGCCACTAACAACTTCCCTCTACAAAATATTTATATATTTGCGTCTTTCAGGCCCTCGTTATCTCTTTCAACCTCCCTCCCGCCCAGTACCTCACTGATCTCTGGCTGCACACAACCAACACCTGCAGGTTCTTCCCACTGGCACGGAGCTGTTCAAGCTAGGGGCCTCAGGAACAGTAAGAGCCCCGATCAGCTGGGATACACGCATGCTTCTGTCATTTGCTTCATTTGATTTCCCTCCTCATGTGGCTATATGGAGGAGGGAATGCTATATGGAGGAATGCATGCTCTTATCTGCATGATAAGAGCAGAGACCCTCATCCGCAACTGTAATTTAATTCCCTTTTATTGTTCTCAACCCATCCTTCTTCCTTGAAACCCTCCTCACTGCTTAGAGCGATCTTCTTGCGATAAAGAACTTTTAATTCAGTAAACATCAGGTCAGTCTTGAGTGTTTTATCAACATAACTAAAAGCCAAAACCAAAACCAAATAGATCACATTAACCATACTCCTTCCAGGCTCCACGTTGCTGCTGCGGTCACAACCCAGGCTCTTGGAAGCTGGTCTCCTGGATCAAAAGCAGCAGCTTCCAGAAGATGTTACTCCTGCAGGGCATTTATTTAACTCTCCTTTCAGCACCAGAAAATTGGAGGGAAGGAGGAGTACTGCCTCAGGAGCCCAAGCTGCAACACCTGCAGTCGTTAAATTGCAAGCAGTGCAGTTGCTTGCAGCGACTCTCCTTTATGTTGCTCAAGAGAGAGCACATTCTGCCAAGTTTTCAAGCCCTGCCATCAGCTCCCCACACTGAAAGACTCGGGTTGGCAAGGACAGAGAACAGCGCGGCTCCCTTCCAGAGAAGCAGGTGAGCACCACGGTGCAGTTCAGCTTCTCCCCCTAGGCAGCACCGCAGAGAAGGCCTGGGAGCTCTGCGAGCCACCCCAGTTAGGTAGCAGGGATTACAGGCAGCTACACCCCAGCCCCTGACACTGCCAGGCAGACCCCCTCTAGCTCCAGAAGTGACCGGTACGGTGCCAGCCTCACAGCTCCCACACGGGACGAGTTCGGGGGACCCACTGTGAGCTACAAAGTCAGCCAGGGGGCTGGGAGCTCACTTACAGAGGAACAGCTGCGCTCCTCACCCTCGTCCCGTCTAACGGAGCCGGTCAGCTTCGCACATCCGTGCCTTGTTATTTCCATTAGTTTTTACGCCAAAAAATCCGTTTCAAAACAAAACGCTGAAAGAATTCATTTAAAATACGACAAAATTAAATGTTCTGGCATTTCACAAACATTCCTTTTTTATTTGAAGTATTTTCTTCTTGTTTGTCTAGACAGAACAATTCAGGAAATTTAATCCGACGTCACTAGTGTTAGCATACAGGCAGAGGAGGGGATCTCCTGCTTATTCACACTGTTCCGTACTGCTCATTCTGTGTTGTAAAATCAAGCCGTGGCGACGAGAGTTCAGTGCTAAGGCTCTGAGCGGTGCCGGGCGAGAAGCCCCAGCCCGCTCGGGCAGCCCCAGGTTTACATCAGAGCTGCTCACAGGGCAGGGACACAGCAGCACCGTGCTCTGGTATGAAAGGTGACCCTCACAATCCGTGGTGCTGATGTGGAGAAAGCACTGACGCTCCCAGGTCTTAGGCGCCATTATTCTCTTGGTAACCACATTAAGAGAAAAGAAGCTGAAGATTGCAAAAAGCAGCAGGCAGGTTACATTAAAAAAAACCAAACCAACCTGGAAGCTACACAGTTAATGATGTTGGTGCCTGACAGAGCAAAAAGGCTCAGTTGCACCTGGGAGAGAAAAGCAGGGGGACTACAAAGTTCTATTTTCAGTTGTATTGCTGACTTGTAGCAGATCAGCCAAGGGACATAAACAGAAATTTAAGCCTGTAAAGCGATCCGAAAACACCTGTTCACAGAGGTATAATGTTTTCTCCCGATATACTTTTGAAATACTTTGGATCAGAAGCTCAGCCAGGTAAACTTAAAGCCGCCGGGACAGACAAACTACTAAGTTTGCAACTTGTATATAAAAATAATCTCAATTAACGTTAAACAGCGTTTGTCACTCAAATTGCATTCTGCTCTCCCAATCAATTGGGAGTGCTGGGAAGCTCAGTAACAAAACATTCCAGTAAAAATCTCTCTGCACCGTAATAGGTTTGAGGTTGTGTCCTTTCCTATTATTCATCAACATGATTCTCATCTTCCTTCACAGTCAGGTTTTCCCTTAATAAGGGATGCATAGCCCACATGCCAAAAAAGCTTTTAAAACTTAGGTTTGAAACAACTAATTCCAATATGCAGCTGGATACACTCTCTTTTGGCTCTTCTGCCTTGGCATTACAGCCTTGTTTAGTTTATTAGAAGCAGCTATGTCAATTGCCAGGCTTGAAAGTTTACATGAACACTTTAGAATATACAAACTCCAGCTCGGGGAACTTAAAGCGAGGAGAGCAAAGCCAACACATCCCAAGAGCGACGCTGAGCTACTCAGAACATCCTTCCAGTGAAGTGAGATGCAGACTTGGGCCAGGACGCAGCTGCCATCCTGCCCGGCTGGGCACCGCTAGCAGGCAGACGAGCGCTGCTCTTCTGGTTTGAGAACATGCTTGAGAAGAGAAACTATCGCCTTAATTAGACAGCTAATTGAAATAACAGGTTATGAACTGTACATGTTTGCCTCTGAAGGTTAGAGAGAAGAACGGTTACTGAGGTCGTAGTGTCAAGGTGCCACCTTCTACCAGAGCCACCGGGACAGAGCCTTCGAGCAGATTCACACCAATGCTCCAGCAAATACCTTGCGGGACGGCAGGTTCTCCGAACCAGGAAAATGTTTGGGGCTTTTGAAATTGCTGGCTGCCTTACGATCATTCTCTCTGAAGAGGTGGTAGGTTAGCTTGACTGCAGAGCAGTACTTCCAATTCTTATCTGTCCTGCTGTAATCCGACTGAGAAATGGAGCCTGAGGAGACACTGCCTGACCTCGTAACCCACGGTCTGGCCACAAAGTCCAGGTTTCAGGAAGAGATGCTTGGTAAGAACACCTCCAACACCACATCAACCTTTAAAGTCCCCAAAGTATGTCTCAAATCAATTCACGCTCCACGGCATTAAAACATTTAACACAATTAGTTCTATTAGCAATCATTCTGTAACTCCTAACAAATGCAGATACATTATTTGGTCTCTTATTTTTCTTCTGCTTCTATTTACAGTTATGATATCCACACAAAAACAGGGGAAAAAAATCTCAAAGAAGAAATTGATAGCATGCACCATTCCCCTCTTCCCAAACAATGCAAGATACAGATGATGTGAAGAAGTATATCAGGAGATGTAATTGCTAAAATAAACACTAAAGCAAAAAAAGAGTTCAAGTTGATGATTTAAATGCTTGTCAATTAAAACCATCACAGAAAGTGCTCATTTAAAGCACTGATTGAAATAATTCCATCCTGGAGGCAGGAGATTGCTCCTGCCCTCAATGTTAAAAATAATATCGTCATTAACCTCGGCAACAATTTTCTAATTGCCAAAGATTGGAAATCTTTTATGTAACATTCATCCACTGAGAATTCAATCACTCTGCTTTGCCTTTCAAAACCACTGCTGGAATAGTAGTTGTGAGACAAGCCCCCTTTAAAAACAAAGAGTCAAACTTGGGTGATGCATTTTGTATGAAAGCACACAACATTTATCTTTTGCCAAACGGAAAAGTTTGCCACATCCATCTCTCTGCGAGTTAACGCAGCACCTCACATTCTATTTATGCATGAAACGTAAGCAAAAGGAGGGGCAGCTTGGAGCTCTTCTCCGGCGTTTCCGTGCCAATTGGCACTCCGAAACAGGCAGCTGGTCCCACATTTTGTTCTCTACGTCCTGAGCAATAAGGACTCTCAATACATGCCAGCAAACCAATGACCACCGGCAGAAACAAAGAGGGCAAAGTTTAGTTTTCAGAGCAGCCAGAGTTATAAAACTGTTAGTGCTCTTGCAAGAGCCATAAAGAAACGCAGCCAAAACGCACACTCGTGTTCTCTGTTCCTCTCAAACATGCACAGAAAGAGAGAGAGAGAAAAGAGCATTCATCCTAACCCCCCGAAATTACTCTCACACATACATCTCCCAGGTTTTGGAACTCGGGCAGCATAGAAATAGCGGCAACTGAAAGTGAGAGTCATTCTCCTGTGGCTGCCTGACAGCCGTGCTAGGAGTGTGTTATTAAACGTACCCAGCCCTACAGCAACCTGCAGCTAGGGCAGGCTGACGCAAACACACACACACACACACACACTGCTCTCCCTTTCTCAATGCCTCCGCTTCAGTAGGTGTCTGGGGGAAACGCACATTTCAGGGAAAGTTTAGGCAATCCTGCAGTCCACACGTACGCGACCTGCAAATAAACCACGTTCCCGTTTAAAATGCAAGTTTAAAGAAGTGCAGGTGAGCCGTGGCACACCAGAGAACTGTATTACGGCCCGTGCACTTTCACTTGGCGGAAGAAATGTTTCGTGCCCTCCAGCAGTTTTCTGTCTGGTAGCGAATGAAAAAGTAAAGAGATTTATTACATTTAAAAGTGTATTGATTGAAAGCGCTACTGTATGACAGTTTCAGCTATTATAGCAGAACTTAATAAAATCAAGTGTTTACCCCTGAAGGGGGCTTTGGGAAACAAAAAAAAAAAAAAAAGGAAAAAAAAAGAAAGCTTTTTCAACATTTATGACAATGAGAAAATTTGCAAGGGATAACATTTTAACACCGAAAGTAAATGCAAATAAATGTTCATTTCTCCAGGGGAGCTTTGAGGTTTGCCGACATGACGTGCTGCGGATAATTGCGCCTCGGTTTAGCAGTTAAGACACGTCCTTCGATTGTCTGGCTGGCGATGTCAGCTGCTCACACAGCTGTGAATCAGACAAGGTCGGAGATGATGAGAGCCAGCAATGTTTCAGCATCATAATCAATTTGTGTCAGCAGCAGCGGGATTGGAACTTGGCGCTGCCACGCTGCGCCCTCAAGTTCGCTACGGCACCCAACGGGCACAGCGGTGCTACCTCCTCCCCTGTCCTCTGCTTCAGCGCTCAGCTGCCCAGAGCCTGCGCTGCACCCAGCTCAGCACCAGCTGCAACCACACGTCAGCTGCCTTCCTGGAGTGACACTTCTACGAGAGCAGAAAACAGTCTGATTTTCCACGCAGATTATTTCATAGCCCGCACGTGACTCTAAACTTGAAAGCCTGGTCTCAAGAAGTATGTTCTGTTCTTTTTATTTCTTGGGTGTGATCACGATAGCTCACCTGGACCAGGTCAGGAACAGCTCTGCCACCTAAGTATCAGGCAACGCTGGCACAGAAGGGCAGTTATTTCAGCTACCCTTTGCACTCTCACCAGTGTCACCTACTCACCCTGGCTCAAGTATTTATTACTATTCTGGCACCTCCAAACCTTTGTTTCCTCCAAATTGTAACAAAAATGACATGCTTTTTAAGCTAAACAGCCTTCAAATAAATCTCTCCGTTTAGCAGTAAGTTTTAAGCTGCTTGAATAAAACCACTAGCTGAAGTGTTTCAGCTAAATGACAGGAGTGAAAGCACACCAACTGCCCAACCCACAAACTCTCCGGCTTGCAGCAGCTGCTGACTCTGCCTACAACTCCTAGCAGCCTGAGATCACGAGCTGCCTGTAGGTACGTCTTTGTCAGCACGGAAACTTCCTTCTGGACTTGTCTTACGTCGTCTTTGTTGTCACGATTACGTTCAGGGTGAGCTGAAGCTCCGCAGGGCTAACAAAAACCGAGGGCCATTAAATCCTCGCGATGATCTTTTACAGCGCAGATCCCTTGGGCAGGGAGCTGGCCACCAGCCAGGGAAACTGGTCCGTCCCGCGGGGCTGCTAGCGAAGCGGCGGGGCTGGCGAGGGAACATCGATCACGATCACGCCGCGAACACGAGCAGGGGTCAGCAGCCGAAGGGACGGCAGGCACCGAAGCCGGCTTTGAGCAAGAAGAGCCTCGCTGTCACCTGCTGCCTGGCTGCCAAGGCACGCAGGGAACGCGTTCCCGAGCTCGTTACGGAGGTTCGCGCATCGAGGCGCTTCTAGGAACACACAGATCACGTCAAGCAGCACGGATGTGCCACGTGGCATGAGCGGCAGCAGCTCGCCTCACCTTGGCACGCTGCCCCGGGGGCGGGCGAGCACCCCGGCAAAAGCGGCGACTGCTGAGGGCCCCTGCGCAGCTGCTCCCGCGTCCGCCCGGTCCTGCAGCAGGGCACGCACGGGGTCTGCCCCTGCACGGCCCCACGTCGCTGCCACGGGCAGAGTACGGGTACAGCATCCCCTAAACGGGTGAAGGCGTAAGCTTCACGGGATGCTAGGGACGCGTGGGACAAAGGCACGGCCACAAGGTTATCTGGAGAGCGGCGAGCGGGAGCCGGGATGCTTCCCTCGAGCAGGGGGTGGCAGTAGGGTCCGAAAGGCAGAATTTGGGTTGGCGAGTTCACTGCAACCTTAAGGCTTTAATGAATTTTAGAGAAGTGGAGCCAGAGGCGAATGACTTTCAGTGCATAATTATAGCAGCTGCTGCCCTTAAACTAGTTCTGGGAGCTCTCATTTGAAGGCCGCGGATTCAAACCAGAGCTCACGGAATATAAGCACTTTGTTCCTTTTTCTGGATCCATCGGTGTCTGTGATGTGCTTAAAATGAAGGGCGAGCCCTGAACATTGAGGTTCAAGGACCAAAACTGTTAGTGCCAGACACCTTTTTAATGCCTTCTGGGTCACAAAACACGACTGGTCTCGTCCAGCACCATTCCCAAGATCTGATTCAGAGGCTGCTGGTGCCAGGGCAAGGCACTTCAAGACACGAGGGTGACAAGCTACTGCCTGCAGCTTCCCTGCGCCGAAGGCACGATGCACGTGCTGAGGAAGCATGCAGAGCAGGGCAGATGAAGCTGAACGGCTCCGAAGGGTCTCAAGAGCAAGGGAAAAAGTAGAGGTGCCCGAGTGCATGGGAACAGAGCCACCAGCACGGGGCCTTACTGCAGGGCCAGGGCGGCTGCAGCGAGCTGCAGGACTGGGAAGAACTGGGCGGCAGCAAAGCAAAGCATCCACGCGCCCGGATTGTTTCCAGAGCTCACCTCCAGCTTTAAGATACAATTTACACCGTAAGTATTTGGATCTCCCTAACATCAGGGAGGAAGGAGAAACGCTGTTCCGGTCTGACAGCGCTACTGAAAACAGGCAAGTGCGGACCAAGCGATCTGCTGGAACCAACCCCCACGACCAGCGTCAACGTTCTTCCTCTCGCACTCAAACACAAAAGCATCCAGAACTGCTTCCACCAGACTCCCACTGCTCCAGAGCCATTTGTTTCTAATCCATCCAGGCTGGACTCTGGGATAAGCAGGACGAGCCAGCAAGTCTTCACCATCGCCTGTGGTGCATAGCAAGCACTATCTGTAGTACAAATTAGCACATTCTTAAACTATTTAAGACACCGCTCATTACTGAGCCTTGCTCTGCGCTTAGACATTGCCTGTACGTGTACGGATGCGGGCCCAGGAGCGTTACTGCAGGATCTCAAGTTAAAAAGCATCAGGCCCACTGAAAACTGTTTGAACATCCCCGTCCCGCAGCTGTGGCGATGGACAAGCTGCTGAGCACTCAGCCCGGAGCAGGAGCACGCACACGAACACTTCCCACGGACCGGTCCCCCTTATTCCAGCTCACCGAGAAACTTAAACGACTGCTCATGATCTAGAAGCATCTATGGATCAAAACTGGTGTAATTAAATCAGCGGCGATCAGCTGGCGGCCTCCGTGCCCAGACGGGGAAGCACCGGTTCAAGCTAAGCTGGCAGACCACATTTAAGATGAATTGACTTTTTGATTTCTATAAAAATTGAAAAAGATTCAATTCCACGCCCAGTAATACAGCCGTGAATGACAGCGGGAAGACTCCCTGCTTCCAATTACACGTTTTTACACCATTTTCATCAATTTTAAGTCACATTTTTGCAAAGTAAACAAGAATATAGAGCAGATCTAAAAATTACATAACCGTGGTCTTGCTGGGTGAAAATCGTAACCCTGTAAGGCGACATCCAAGAATCAAAATTTGGATAAAGTAAGCAAAATGACGGAAGTGTTCCCATGTATCATTTTGGCTTACATTGTAGGCCGCTTGTGTGGAATTTACACGCAGATCTGAAACTTGTGTATCAACATGGCCTCACCTCTGTAAATATCCATTCAAACGCTTGGGCGCTTTGCAGAGCGTTCTTCTGAAACTGAAAGAAATTACTCCAAAAGGAAGACCAGCAGTAACCCCAGCAGTGTCTTTTTTAAAACTGCAAAGCTTCAAAGACTTCACCTTTACAACGAGGCTACAACATCCGCAGAACCTCGAAGCTGTTGTTTCATTTATTCTTATGTTTCTTTTTTTAAATATCAAGCCGTTAATCCTCAATGGCCTCTGCTCAGAAGTACGACAGACACATTTTCACTGCTAAGTTTGCTTAAGTAGTTCAGTGTCAGAGGAACGGGTTTTGAGTTAGTTAAAGGATCCTGAATTAAAAAAAAAAGGAAAGAAAAGAAAAAGAACAGAATTTTCAGCTTTCTCTTCCCAGCATAAATACCTTTTGCTATTAGGAT